>NC_053026.1:6127597-6142709 GCF_003073215.2 Triticum urartu | reverse complement strand
AGATCCACACAGGGCTCCACCCACGAAGGGTCCACGAAGAAGCAACCACCCATAAAGGGTCCACAAAGAAGCAACCTTGTCTATCCCACCATGGCCAACGCCCACACGGGACTTGCCTCACTAGCGGTAGATCTTCACGAAGTAGGCGATCTCCTTGCCCTTACAAACTCCTTGGTTCAACTCCACAATCTTGTCGGAGGCTCCCAAGTGACACCTAGCCAATCTAGGAGACACCACTCTCCAAGAAGTAACAAATGGTGTGTAGGTAATGAACTCCTTGCTCTTGTGCTTCAAATGATAGTCTCCCCAACACTCAACTCTCTCTCATAGGATTTGGATTTGGTGGAAAGAAGATTTGAGTGGAAAGCAACTTGGGAAGGCTAGAGATCAAGATTCATATGGTAGGAATGGAATGTCTTGGTCTCAACACATGAGTAGGTGGTTCTCTCTCAGAACATATGAGTTGGAATGATGTGTGTGTTCTGATGGCTCTCTCAATGAATGAGAAAGAGGTGGAGGGGTATATATAGCCTCCACACAAAATCCAACCGTTACACAGTTTTCCAATCTCGGTGGGACCGAATCAATAAACTCGGTCGGACCGAAAATGTAAACCTAGTGACCGTTAGAGATTTTCGGTGGGACTGACATGCAACTCGGTAGGACCGATATGGTTAGGGTTTGGGCATAACGTAATCTCGGTGAGACCGATTACACAAACTCGGTGAGACCGAATTTGGTAATTAGCTAACCAGAGAGTTGGTCAGGCAAACTCGGTGGGACCGATTTGCTCTTTCGGTGAGACCGAGTGGAACTCGGTGAGACCGAAAAGTTACAAAGGGGAAACACTGAGTTTACATTGCAATCTCGGTGGGACCGATTCGCTCTTTCGGTGGGACCGAAAAGTTACGAAAGGGAAACAGAGAGTTTGCAACCCCATCTCGGTGAGACCGAGATCCCTATCGGTAGGACCGAATTGCTAGGGTTTGGCAGTGGCTAATGACAAGTGAAACTCGGTGGCGCCGGATAGGAAGAATCGGTAGGACCGAGTTTGGCTTAGGGTTTAGGTCATATGTGGAAGTGGGAAAGTAGTTGAGGGTTTTGGAGCATATCACTAAGCACATGAAGCAAGAGGCTCATTAAGCAACACCTCATCCCTCCTTAATAGTATTGGCTTTTCCTATGGACTCAATGTGATCTTGGATCACTAAAATGTAAAATGAAGAGTCTTGAGCTTTTGAGCTTGAGCCAATCCTTTGTCCTTAGCATTTTGAGGGTTCCACTTTCACATCCATGCCATGCCAATCATTGAGCTTTCCTGAAATAATCATCTTGGAATAGCATTAGCTCAATGAGCTATATGTTGTTATGAATTACCAAAACCACCTAGCGGTTACACTTTCAGGGGGATAGGCTTCACCCAAGAGCATTGTGAAGCAAAAACATTTGACGAACCAGTGGGTTATGAAAGCTTAGATCCAGGTTAGGACTAATAGGGAGAGTAGCAAGCGATTCAGGTACGAAGTACATAGTAAGACCATTTGGGCATTTGATCTTGCGCCCTACAAGATGTTTAAGGTCCCCAAGCAATAGCGTCAGACGATTTTGGTTTTCTGCTGGAGACCTTTCCCTGCAAAAGAGAGTTAAGCCTTCTTAACCACCCACATCTTCAAGGGTGGCTTAGAAGCAATAAGTCTAAGTGCAGCATCTGAGAATTTTGGCTTTGAAGCCTTAGCAAACAGTCTTGCAGGCGGACAATAGTACTCATAAGAATAAGCAGAATAGTTCTTGGTCTTATGAACATGGCGGTTTGATGAACCGCTCTCATATTCATATGCCTGAGTATGGTTTCCCTGCAAAACATTTGCGTTAGTGCGACTCAGGTGAGTCCTCTGTCTGTATGAAGCCTTTGGACCGTATGAAGCCTTTGGTCTGAGGTTTGTCTTCTTCACGTGAGGTGTCATGATGACATTCATAGGAAGACTCTCCAGACACCTTTTCGGAACCCAGATCTTCTTCATAGGCGGTCCATTCCTGCAGTTAGTACCAATGTACCTGGCAAACACTTCACCATTCTGATTCTTAAACAGTATATAGTTTGCCATCAAAGGATTCGTCAATGATAATGGGGTTAGCACAAGTGAAGCCAGATAGATTGGATGGATCTGCTGAAGGTTCCTTTGCAGCAACCCACATGGTTTTGGGGGTACTGCTCAGGTTTCTCCAGTAAGAGCCATCTGCATTCATTTTCCTTACGAACACACCCCTCTTTCCTAGGGTTTTCGGTTCCAGAATCTGCCTTTTTCAGGACATCACATAGCTGTCTGATGCCCTTTAAGACTTTTGTACATCCCCTGTTTCAAGCAATGTCTTCAACCTAGCATCTCATCAGCAATAGCCGGTGGGATCCTCAGCGGAGAGGGTTAGTTACCACATCAGTTGAAGATTTTGCCAACAGCAGTAGCAGTTAGAACATCAGCAATAGAAGTAGCATTATCACGCTCAATGCCATTTAAGACATGGGTGGTTCAAATCCTTCCTGAGCGGGGACTGATCTGTTTGGCGCGAAGTGACTCGTTTTCCGTTTGAAGATCTTCCATGGACCGCTCTCAATTTCTCAAGATCCTGCTTCCTTTCAAGATAATCATAGGAAAGCTTTTCATGAGTTGTTGAGAGAGTTTCATGATGACTTTCAAGTTCCTGATACTTAACGTGAAGATTTTTTATGTCTTCAATTAAGGATTCCGATCGAGTCATTTCAGCACCTAACAGATCATCGCTTCTGTCTAACAGTTTTTGAATATGTTCCATAGCTTTCTGTTGTTCAGTTGCAATTTTAGCAAGTGTTTTGTAGCTAGGTTTTGAACCACAATCAGAGTCATCGTCACTAGATGTTTGATAGTGAGTAGTGCGTGTGTTTACCTTGGCACCGCGTGCCATGAAGCAGTAGGTAGAAGCGGAGTAGTCCTTGTCATTTGCATCGGTGTCGGTGATGAAGTCATTGTCTTCAGTGTGAAGATGGACTTGGCAACGTATGCTGTAGCCAGACTTGCGACGCCTGAGTCGGATTCCTCTTCAGACTCCACCTCCGCCTCCTCAGAAGCAGACTCCTCCTCTGAATCCATTTCCTTGCCAACAAATGCACGTGCCTTGCCAGATGAGCTCTTCTTGTGTGATGAAGACTTTGAGGAAGACTTGGAAGAAGACTTTGAGTATTTCTTCTTCTTCTTCTTCTTCTTCTTCTTCTTCTTCTTCTTCTTGTCGTCAGAGTCATATTCCTTGCTCTTTTTCTTCTTTTTGTTCTCATTGTCCCACTGTGGACACTCAGAGATGAAGTGGCCAAGTTTCTTGCACTTGTGACATGTTTTCTTCTTGTAGTCATGAGCAGGCTTCATCATTCCTTGAACTTGATCGGGAAGACTTTCTGAAGCCTTTCTTCTTGGTGAATTTTTGGAACTTCTTGACAAGCATAGCAAGTTCCCTTCCAATGTCTTCAGGATCATCAGAACTGCTGTCAGATTCTTCTTCAGATGAGGAGACAGCTTTTGCCTTCAAGGCACGAGTTCGCCCATAGTTTGGACCGTAGATATCTCTTTTCTCCGAAAGCTGAAACTCATGTGTGTTGAGCCTCTCAAGTATGTCAGACGGATCGAGTGTCTTGAAATCAGGACGTTCTTGGATCATCAGGGCCAGGATGTCAAACGAACTATCAAGTGATCTCAGCAGCGTCTTGACGACTTCGTGTTTGGTAATCTCAGTGGCGCCGAGGGCTTGAAGCTCATTTGTGATGTCAGTGAGTCTTCAAATGTGTGCTGGACATTCTCATTGTCATTTCGCTTGAAGCGGTTGAAGAGATTGCGAAGGACACTGATTCTTTGATCTCTCTGGGTTGAGATGCCTTCATTGACCTTGGAGAGCCAGTCCCAGACCAGCTTGGATGTCTTCAAAGCACTCACACGGCCATACTGTCCTTTGGTCAGATGACCACAGATGATATTCTTGGCAGTAGAGTCCAGTTGAACGAATTTCTTGACATCAGCAGCAGTGACACCTTCTCCAGCCTTGGGAACGCCATTCTCGACGACATACCATAGGTCGACGTCAATGGCTTCAAGATGCATGCGCATCTTATTCTTCCAGTAGGGATATTCAGTTCCATCGAAAATGGGGCACGCAGCGGAGACTTTAATTATCCTGCAGTCGACATAGCTAAAACTCCAGGTGGTTAAACCGAATCACACAGAACAAAGCACCTTGCTCTGATACCAATTGAAAGTGCTGAATATCGACTACTGAAGGAGGGGTATAGGTGATCACCAGCTATCTGGATAAATTGAAAGTGCGTATGCATCGCCATTGACGTCGACCTATGGTATGTCGTCGAGAATGGCGTTCCCAAGGCTGGAGAAGGTGTCACTGCTGCTGATGTCAAGAAATTCGTTCAACTGGACTCTACTGCCAAGAATATCATCTGTGGTCATCTGACCAAAGGACAGTATGGCCGTGTGAGTGCTTTGAAGACATCCAAGCTGGTCTGGGACTGGCTCTCCAAGGTCAATGAAGGCATCTCAACCCAGAGAGATCAGAGAATCAGTGTCCTTCGCAACCTCTTCAACCGCTTCAAGCGAAATGACAATGAGAATGTCCAGCACACATTTGACCGACTCACTGACATCACAAATGAGCTTCAAGCCCTCGGCGCCACTGAGATTACCAAACACGAAGTCATCAAGACGCTGCTGAGATCACTTGATAGTTCGTTTGACATCCTGGCCCTGATGATTCAAGAACGTCCTGATTTCAAGACACTCGATCCGTCTGACATACTTGAGAGGCTCAACACACATGAGTTTCAGCTTTCGGAGAAAAGAGATATCTACGGTCCCAACACTATGGGCGAACTCGTGCCTTGAAGGCAAAAGCTGTCTCCTCATCTGAAGAAGAATCTGACAGCAGTTCTGATGACTGAAGACATTGGAAGGGAACTTGCTATGCTTGTCAAGAAGTTCCAAAAATTCACCAAGAAGAAAGGCTTCAGAAAGTCTTCCCGATCAAGTTCAAGGAATGATGAAGCTCCTGCTCATGACTACAAGAAGAAAACATGTCACAAGTGCAAGAAACTTGGCCACTTCATCTCTGAGTGTCCACAGTGGGACAATGAGAACAAAAAGAAGAAGAAGAGCAAGGAATATGACTCTGACGACAAGAAGAAGAAGAAGAAGAAGAAGAAGAAGAAGAAGAAGAAATACTCAAAGTCTTCTTCCAAGTCTTCCTCAAAGTCTTCATCACACAAGAAGAGCTCATCTGGCAAGGCACGTGCATTTGTTGGCAAGGAAATGGATTCAGAGGAGGAGTCTGCTTCTGAGGAGGCGGAGGTGGAGTCTGAGGAGGAATCCGACTCAGGCGTCGCAAGTCTGGCTACAGCATACGTTGCCAAGTCCATCTTCAACACTGAAGACAATGACTTCATCACCGACACCGATGCAAATGACAAGGACTACTCCGCTTCTACCTACTGCTTCATGGCACGCGGTGCCAAGGTAAACACACGCACTACTCACTATCAAACATCTAGTGACGATGACTCTGATTGTGGTTCAAAACCCAGCTACAAAACACTTGCTAAAATTGCAACTGAACAACAGAAAGCTATGGAACATATTCAAAAACTGTTAGACAGAAGCGATGATCTGTTAGGTGCTGAAATGACTCGATCTGAATCCTTAATTGAAGACATAAAAAATCTTCACGTTAAGTATGAGGAACTTGAAAGTCGTCATGAAACTCTCTCAACAACTCATGAAAGCTTTCCTATGATTATCTTCAAAAGAAGCAAGATCATTGCTAGAAATTGAGAAGCGGATCATACATGAAGATCTTCAACGGAAAACGAGTCACTTCGCGCCAAACAATCAGTTCACCGCGCTCAGAAGGTATTCTGAACCAACCATGTCTTAAATGCATTGCATTGAGCGTGATAATGCTACTTCTATTGCTGAATGTCTCTATCTACGCAACCTTCTGTTACTTCCTATATCTCTTCCAACTGATGTGGTAACTAACCCCTAGCCTGCTGAGGATGCCACCGCTAATTGCTGATGAGAAATGCCTTAGTTGAAGACTTGCTTGAAACAGGGATGTACAAAATCTTAAAGGGCATCAGACATGTGATGTCCTCAAAAGCAGATTCTGAACCGAAACCCTAGAAAAGAGTGTGTTCGTAAAGGAAAATGAATTGCAGATGGCTCTTACTGGAAACCTGAGCAGTACCCCAAAACCATGTGGGTTGCTGCAAAGGAACCTTCAGCAGATCCATCCAATCTATCTGGCTTCACTTGTGCTAACCCCATTATCATTGATGAATCCTTTGATGCAAACTATATACTGTTTAAGAATCAGAATGGTGAAGTGTTTGCCAGGTACATTGGTACTAACTGCAGGAATGGACCGCCTATGAAGAAGATCTGGGTTCCGAAAAGGTGTCTGGAGAGTCTTCCTGTGAATGTCATCATGACACCTCACGTGAAGAAGACAAACCTCAGACCAAAGGCTTCATACGGTCCAAAGGCTTCATACAGACAGAGGACTCACCTGAGTCGCACTAACGCAAATGTTTTGCAGGGAAACCATACTCAGGCATATGAATATGAGAGCGGTTCATCAAACCGCCATGTTCATAAGACCAAGAACTATTCTGCTTATTCTTATGAGTACTATTGTCCGCCTGCAAGACTGTTTGCTAGGGCTCCCAAAGCCAAAATTCTCAGATGCTGCACTTAGACTTATTGCTTCTAAGCCACCCTTGAAGATGTGGGTGGCTAAGAAAGCTTAACTCTCTTTTGCAGGGAAAGGTCTCCAGCAGAAAACCAAAATCGTCTGACGCTATTGCTGGGGACCTTAAACATCTTGTAGGGCGCAAGATCAAATGCCCAAATGGTCTTACTATGTACTTCGTACCTGAATCGCTTGCTACTCTCCCTATTAGTCCTAACCTGGATCTAAGCTTTCATAACCCACTGGTTCGTCAAATGTTTTTGCTTCACAATGCTCTTGGTGAAGCCTATCCCCCTGCAACCACAAGTGCAACTATCCCTAGGTTGGTTTTGGTAATTCATAACAACATATAGCTCATTGAGCTAATGCTATTCCAAGATGATTATTTCAGGAAAGCTACATGATTGGCATGGCATGGATGTGAAAGTGGAACCCTCAAAATGCTAAGGACAAAGGATTGGCTCAAGCTCAAAAGCTCAAGACTCTTCATTTTATAATTTTAGTGATCCAAGATCACATTGAGTCTTTAGGAAAAGCCAATACTATTAAGGAGGGATGAGGTGTTGCTTAATGAGCCTCTTGCTTCATGTGCTTAGTGATATGCTCCAAAACCCTCAACTACTTTCCCATATCCACATATGACCTAAACCCTAAGCCAAACTCGGTCCTACCGATTCTTCCTATCCGGCGCCACCGAGTTTCACTTGTCATTAGCCACTGCCAAACCCTAGCAATTCGGTTCTACCGATAGGGATCTCGGTCTCACCGAGATGGGGTTGCAAACTCTCTGTTTCCCTTTCGTAACTTTTCGGTCTCCACCGAAAGAGCGAATCGGTCCCACCGAGATTGCAATGTAAACTCAGTGTTTCCCCTTTGTAACTTTTCGGTCTCACCGAGTTCCACTCGGTCTCACCGAAAGAGCAAATCGGTCCCACCGAGTTTGCCTACCAACTCTCTGGTTAGCTAATTACCAAATTCGGTCTCACCGAGTTTGTGTAATCGGTCTCACCGAGATTACGTTATGCCCAAACCCTAACCATATCGGTCCTACCGAGTTGCATGTCAGTCCCACCGAAAATCTCTAACGGTCACTAGGTTTACATTTTCGGTCCGACCGAGTTTGATTGATTCGGTCCCACCGAGATTGGAAAACTGTGTAACGGTTGGATTTTGTGTGGAGGCTATATATACCCCTCCACCTCTTTCTCATTCATTGAGAGAGCCATCAGAACACACACATCATTCCAACTCATATGTTCTGAGAGAGAACCACCTACTCATGTGTTGAGACCAAGACATCCATTCCTACCATATGAATCTTGATCTCTAGCCTTCCCAAGTTGCTTTCCACTCAAATCTTCTTTCCACCAAATCCAAATCCTATGAGAGAGAGTTGAGTGTTGGGGAGACTATCATTTGAAGCACAAGAGCAAGGAGTTCATCATCAACACACCATTTGTTACTTCTTGGAGAGTGGTGTCTCCTAGATTGGCTAGGTGTCACTTGGGAGCCTCCGACAAGATTGTGGAGTTGAACCAAGGAGTTTGTAAGGGCAAGGAGATCGCCTACTTCGTGAAGATCTACCGCTAGTGAGGCAAGTCCTGTCGTGGGCGATGGCCATGGTGGGATAGACAAGGTTGCTTCTTCGTGGACCCTTTTTGGGTGGTTGCTTCTTCGTGGACCCTTCGTGGGTGGAGCCCTGTGGACTCGCGCAACCGTTCCCTTGGGTGGAGCCCTGTGTGGACTCGCGCAACCGTTACCCTTCGTGGGTTGAAGTCTCCATCAACGTGGATGTAGGATAGCACCACCTATCCGAACCACGGGAAAAACATCCGTGTCTCCAAAGCGTTTGAATTCTCCAAACCCTTCCCTTTACATTCTTGCAAGTTGCATGCTTTACTTTCCGCTGCCAATATACTCTTTGCATGCTTGCTTGAATTGTGTGATGATTGCTTGACTTGTCCCAAAATAGCTAAAATCTGCCAAGAACTAAAATTGGGAAAAGGTTAAGTTTTTATTTGGTCAAGTAGTCTAATCACCCCCCCTCTAGATATACTTTCGATCCTACAAGTGGTATCAGAGCTTTGGTCTCCATTTTGATCTCCATAGCTTTTGGTGGTCATAGCCTTGGTTTCACAACCTAGGAGAGTATGGCGTCTAGCGAGGGAAATTATCACCGTAGAGGTCCTTACTTTGATGGTACTAATTTTGCTAGTTGGAAGCATAAAATGAAAATGCATATTCTTGGACATAACCCCGCCGTTTGGGCTATTGTTGTGTTGGTTTGCAAGGTGAATTCTTTGATGGGAGAGAACCAAACCGTGAAGCTACCGCGGATGAGTTGAAGATGCTGCAATACAATGCTCAAGCTTGTGATATTCTCTCAACGGATTGTGCCCCGAAGAATTCAACAAAATCAGCCGCCTTGAGAATGCAAAGGAAATTTGGGATACTTTGATTGATATGCACGAAGGTACCGACTCCGTCAAGGAATCCAAGTTGGATGTGCTTCAAAGTCAACTTGACAAGTTCAAAATGAAGGATGGTGAAGGTGTCGCTGAAATGTACTCTAGGCTTGCTCTCATCACAAATGAGATTGCCGGCTTAGGAAGTGAAGAGATGACCGATCAGATTCATCATCAAGAAGATCTAAGAGCCTTGGATGGAAAATATGATACCGTGTGCACATTGATTCAAATGATGCCCAATTACAAAGATCTCAAGCCAACGGAAGTTGATTGGAAGAATTGTTGCTCATGAGATGTCACTTAAGGATAAAGAGGAACTTCACAATAAATCAAGTGGTGCTATAAAGCCTCATGTGAAGCCCCTACATCATCAAGTGAGAAACAAACTTCAATGAAGAATTGAGCTTAATGGTGAAGAACTTCAACAAGTTCTACAAGAGTAGAAGCAAAGATAGAAGCTCCAAGTCAAGGTCCTACAATGACAAAAGATCTTCTAGTCGAGAGCGAAACTGCTACAATTGTGGAAGACCCGGACACTATTCCAATGAGTGTACGGCTCCCTACAAGAAGAGAAGATTCTCCAAAAAGAAGAAGCAAAGATCACCACCAAGAGAGAGAAGGAGTAGAGATGATCGTTATGAACGAAGATACTCACGGAGAAGCAAGGATTCGGAAAGGAAGGAAAAATCATCAAGGAGCTACACAAGACGAAGACATCAAGCTCATGTTGGTGAATGGGTATCCGGCTCCGACTCCGACAGCCACTCCGAGAGAAGTTATCACTCCGACTCCGAAGATACTCAAGATGAAGGTGTTGCCGGTCTAGCACTTGTGTCAACCAACTCCTACGACATATTTGACTCACCAAATGAAGGAATTGGAAGATGCTTCATGGCCAAAGGTCCTAAGGTAACACACCCCGAGTATGTTGATTTCAATAGTGATGAAGATGACTTGTTAGGTGATGATTTGCTTGTGTGACAACTCTAGTGATGAATATTATGATGAAAGACCAATTAATCATGCTAATCAAGATAAAACGAATGACAATGATAAGGAGAAGATTGAGGCTCTAACTAAAGAACTAAAAACTCTTAAGTTAGCTCATGACACTATCTTCGAAGATCATCGAGAACTTTTAAGAGCTCATGAGAAATTACGCTTTGAAAAGCTCAATCTTGAGCAAGAGCATGAGTTCTTAAAGCAATCAATGATGATCTCCGCAAGAAAAGTTCTTCTTACATGCCAAGCGTTTACTCTTATCCACTTACATGCCTCAAGTCAAGTCTCAACAAGAAAGATTCTTCCTCTAGTAGTAACAATGATCATGCTAAATCCAATATTGTTGCTTCTAGTAGTTCTCTTGATTCCACTAATGATTCTCTTAGCCAAGTTACACTTGAGCAAGAAAATAGCTTATTGAAGGGAATTATAGAGAAAGGAGTGTACAAAAGCCTTGCCGGGAGTAAGCAATTCGAGGAAATTTGTGCGCAAGCAAGGAATGCACCGGAAGAATCAAGGTGTTGGTTTTGACGAAAGTTCAATGCCAATGGAGTTGAGTGGGAAGAAGATCAATACCCCAAGACAAAGTTTGTCCCTCAACAATCTTTCAAGGGGACACAAGCTCAAGATGATCTTCCACCACAAGACTACGAGCAAAAAGGCAAGGACAAGCTTCAAGAGGAAATTGATGCATTTGAAGAAGCTCCTAAGACCTTAGTCAAGTGGATTCCCAAGACTACTTCAAGTTCCACTTCATCAAGTACGACTACAACTCCAAGGATTCCCATCAAGATGATGTGGATCCAAAAGAAGAAGAACTAGAGAGTTCTTGAGGGTGACTCCGCCAACATACTTCACTCTTATCATTTTGGCAAGAACAAGTGCAATCAACTTCCACATCTTGCACTAGTTCAAGGAGTCACAAACCCTCTTGTTGGTAAGACAAGGGACAAGGTAACCTAAAAGTTTTTCATGGACATCATCTTGTGTGTGCATCACTCTATTCTATGGATATCCTTGTTTGTTCCTTGTGGGACTAACCCATGTAGGTATTGAAAGTGCAATTCACTCAAGATAGCTCCAAGATCTACATCAACATTGAGCATCCACATCTTCAACTACATGAAGTCATCATCGACAAAACCCAAGGTTAGTTCATCCCTCTTAGGGGGGATATCACATCTAGGGGGAGCTTTACTCTAAGACTTGAGCTAAAGCAACTCTAAAGATGTGAACACAACAATGCTTTATGTAAAAGTGGTAACCCCACTTGAGCTTAAACGATGAGTATGACCTATGATCAAGTGTCTCACTTGACTCCTAAGTCAATATACTCATATATAGATGACCTAGTCATCGCAAATTGCTTGATAGATGCTAGAATTGGTTGTGCATGCCTTGTCACATATTTCATTTGCCATCTTATTGTGTGAGCATGCTGGTTGCATATTTTACTCATTCGAGGACATCCACTTGTTGTTTTGATTGTTTGGCTTTATTTCTTTTGCCAAGTGGATGGACAAGAATGCCTAAGAACCTCCTCTAGCTATCTATGCTTTTCTCGTCTCAAACTCTATTCATGCTGCATCACAAAATTTGATCAAGTCAGATTCGAACCACTCTGTGTCAGGAGCAGCTCCCCGATTCGTCATAGACTTAAACTTCCAAAACTTCTTTGTGATTCTCGGTCTGACCGATACTCCACCTTCGGTCCTACCACGTCCAATCCCACCAAGCCTCTTCCAGCGCGTTCCGTCTCAAACTCTATTCATGCTGCATCACAAAATTTGATCAAGTCAGATTCGAACAAAATCTTGATGACAAAGATGCGTCGAACCACTCTGTGTGAGGAGCGTCGCCCGATTCGTCATAGACTTAAACTTCCAAAACCTCTTTATGATTCTCGGTCTGACCGATACTCCACTTTCGGTCCTACCGAGATCATTAAGTTGATCTAGGTTTTCGATCTCGGTGCAACCGATTTGAACCTTTCGGTCACACCGAGTTTCAGTAACTGCACGCAGTTATGAATCTCGGTGCCACCGAGTGTTCCACTCGGTCACACCGACAAGGGTCGGGCTATATATAGTCACGGGCAAAATTTGGAAATTTCTCCGAACCCCTTCGCCGCGCGATAGCCTGCT
This sequence comes from Triticum urartu, assembly GCF_003073215.2. NCBI lineage: Eukaryota > Viridiplantae > Streptophyta > Magnoliopsida > Poales > Poaceae > Triticum > Triticum urartu. The sequence continues at coordinate 6,130,321 of NC_053026.1, read as the reverse complement.
CTGCCCTCGTCTCCGGATCGTCTTCTCGCCGCCAGCAGCCTCCAGTCGCTGGTCTCCGTCGCCGTCAACGGGAATTCTGCCCCGCCGTTGCCGCCGTAGCAAGTCCCCGCCGAACTAGGGTATGGACTTGATCTTTGTGCTATTCCTCAATCTGATTCCTAGCACATTGTGATCATATTGATTCTAGCCACGTTTGATAAACTTCTATCCAGTCAAAACGCCCGTAGATTAGGTTTGATTCGAAAATTCTAGGTTTAGGTTTCCGCCGAAACCATCTCGGACCCACCGAGTTGAAAAACTCGGTCCCACCGATTTGGCTTATGCCATTGCACAAGTGAGACTCGGTCTGACCGAGAATTACTTATCGGTGTGACCGATTTTGGAACTCTGTGAAACCCTAGCAGTCTCGGTGCCACCGAACTGTGACTCGGTCCTACCGAGTTCACTAGTTTAGGTTCCAAAACTGCTTCGGTATCACCGAGTTTGAAAATCGGTAGATCCGAGATGATTTCAGTGGGAAACTAAAACTAAGTTTTTGGATCATTCTTTTTGCAAAAATCTCTGCATTTTGTGATGCTCATCCACTCTATCTCTCTATAATCTATTCACAGGGTCAGCAGTCAGTTTGCAGCATGTCTGATCACAGTGATAGCCAAAATCTGTCAGAGCAGCAAGTGGTGATGAGTGAGGGCACTAGTCCCTCCAGTTCATCTGATGAAGGCAGCAGGAGCACTCCTAGCAATTTGCCAAAGGCTGCCACGAGACAAAGGAAGAAGAGGACTTCAGATTCCGAAGATGAGGACTATGTGGCAGAGGAAGAGGCCACTTCCAAGAGAGTTGAGCCAGCTCAAGGCACTAAGCCAGGTCTGAAAATCAAAAGGCCAGCAGGCAGGCAGCCCATGTCAAAGGCAAGAGCCTCAACTGAGAAGCCCACTCCCCAAAGAGCCAGTTGCTGAGGGCAAGAAAAGAAAGGAAAGGGTGAAGAAGACTGTGGCTAGAGTGCTTGGCAAAGCTTCCATCATGGAAGAAGAAGAGGAAGAAGAGGTAGCTGCACCAGCACCCAAGGCACCCAAGCTGATGGGTGATGCCATAAGGTCAGGGGCTACTGCATCTAAGCCCAAAGCTGCCTCCAAGCCAAAGCCTAAGAGAAATACAAGGAGCATTCCTGCAGCTGAGAAGAACAAGGCCCCAGTGCCTGAGACTGTTGCTGAGAGAAGAGGAAGAGAATGTCCTGAGAAAGCTAAAGCCCAAGATCCCAGACCACAACGATGCTCATCCTGTGGCTGAGGATATGAAGCTCAGGAGAGATTCAGGGCTGAGGAAAATGGAGAGAAGCAGACCCATATGCTTCAAGGAGAAGGACTGCCGTGGACTACAGGTTTCACACCAAGGAGCAGCAGGATTTCTATGAGACTGTTTTGCTAGATAAGAAGCCAATTGTCTGTGACATGAGATGGGTTGACTGGACCTACATCAAGGAGAAGGAGGACACTACCCAGGAGTATATGACAGCTTTAATGCTTGTGGAGTAGCTGACTTTGTTGGGCAGAGCTCACAAAGTGGAACGAGGAACTTATCATGCAGTTTCTACTCCACGGCACACTTTTATCCAGACATTATGGGAGGATCACATGGATGTCTGAGGGTACAAGGTACCAATCCACAGTGGCTGAGTGGGCACAGATCATTAATGCCCCAGAGGAGCAAGATGATGACTTGGATATCTATGCCAAGAAGAAGATGGACCATAACTCCATGTCCAATATGTACAAGGAAATTCCCAATGAAGCTCTTGACACCTTCAAGTTTGGCGTCTGTGCATTACCTTCTGTCAGGACTGCCTACGATCAATTGGATACTAAGGCACACCTTACTGCCCAAGTCTGGAGATCACAAGATGATCAGAGGCCATGCTATCAACTTGCTACATGTGTTTGATGTGCCTCAGAAGTTCAAGGTGATGAGCCTCATAGTGGAAACAATCAAGAGGACTGCAGCAGATCAGAAGAGGAGTTGCGGATATGCCCCTCAAATTCAGGAGCTCATCAACTCCAAGATGGGCACGGGCATATATCTATTGGACAAGGAACACCTGCCCATCCGTCCAGATTTCGAGGACAATTCAAGTTGTCATGACTGAGAATGAAGCCATCGTCTGCAGCACAAGCAAAGAAGGAGAAGGCAAGGAAGGAGAAAGCTGCCAAGATGCCAACTCAAGAGGAGGCATCTGAATATTCTTGAAAACCAAACAAGAGCAGCTTGGTTACCTATGCATCCACCCTGCGGATTGAGAAAGGACTAGCCACCCTAACTCAGAACCAGCAAGCCTAGAGAGAATCATGGAACAAAGTTCTATGACTTGGATGTCAAGGTAACGGAAGTTCAGTCTGCAGTGGAGCAGCTCCAGGAGGACATGCAGGAGAGGAGAGGCAGGACTACTACTCATGCCTTTTCCAGAGTGCCAAGAGGCCCGAGGTCATCTGCCGTGCCAGTTGCTGACACAAGAGCCACCACTTCAGCACCAGCTACAGCCTCAGCTCCAGCATCTACTTCAGCTCCAACTCCAGCGACTACTTCAGCATCTACCGAAGCCTTCGTCCTTGGAGTGATCCGGACTCCACCACCACCTGAAGATCAAGCCTGAGCGTCGATCTAGTGCTATGCATTTTCTAGGAACTTTTTGGTAACTTGTTGCCAAAGGGGGAGAAGATGTATAGATCATAG
>NC_053026.1:6106267-6126597 GCF_003073215.2 Triticum urartu | reverse complement strand
GCGAGAGGTGCTGAAATGTACTCTAGGCTTGCTCTCATCACAAATGAGATTGCCGGCTTAGGAAGTGAAGAGATGACCGATAGATTCATCATCAAGAAGATTCTGAGAGCCTTGGATGGAAAATATGATACCGTGTGCACATTGATCCAAATGATGCCCCATTACAAAGATCTCAAGCCAACGGAGGTGATTGGAAGAATTGTTGCTCATGAGATGTCACTTAAGGATAAAGAGGAACTTCACAACAAGTCAAGTGGTGCCTATAAAGCCTCATGTGAAGCCCCCACATCATCAAGTGAGAAACAAGACTTCAATGAAGAATTAAGCTTAATGGTGAAGAACTTCAACAATTTCTACAAGAGTAGAAGCAAAGATAGAAGCTTCAAGTCAAGGTCCTACAATGACAAAAGATCTTCTAGTCGAGAGCGAAACTGCTACAGTTGTGGAAGACCCGGACACTATTCCAATGAGTGTACGGCTCCCTACAAGAGAAGAGAAGATTCTCCAAAAAGAAGAAGCAAAGAATCACCACCAAGAGAGAGAAGGAGTAGAGATGATCGTTATGAATGAAGATACTCATGGAGAAGCAAGGATTCGGAAAGGAAGGAAAAATCATCAAGGAGCTACACAAGACGAAGACATCAAGCTCATGTTGTTGAATGGGTATCCGGCTCCGACTCCGACAGCCACTCCGAGAGAAGTTATCACTCGGACTCCGAAGATACTCAAGATGAAGGTGTTGCCGGTCTAGCACTTGTGTCAACCAACTCCTACGACATATTTGACTCACCAAATGAAGGAATTGGAAGATGCTTCATGGCCAAAGGTCCTAAGGTAACACACCCCGAGTATGTTGATTTCAATAGTGATGAGAATGACTTGTTAGGTGATGATTTGCTTGTTGACAACTCTAGTGATGAATACTATGATGACACATCAATTAATCATGCTAATCAAGATAAAACGAATGACAATGATAAGGAGAAGATTGAGGCTCTAACTAAAGAACTAAACACTCTTAAGTTAGCTCATGAAACTATCTTCGAAGATCATCGAGAACTTTTAAGAGCTCATGAGAAATTACGCTTTGAAAAGCTCAATCTTGAGCAAGAGCATGAGTTCTTAAAAGCAATCAATGATGATCTCCGCAAGAAAAGTTCTTCTCACATTGCCAAGCGTTTACTCTTATCCACTTACATGCCTCAAGTCAAGTCTAATAACAAGAACAAGAAAGATTCTTCCTCTAGTAGTAACAATGATCGTGCCAAATCCAATATTGTTGCTTCTAGTAGCTCTCTTGATTCCACTAATGATTCTCTTAGCCAAGTTACACTTGAGCAAGAAAATAGCTTATTGAAGGGAATTATAGAGAAAGGAGTGTACAAAAGCCTTGCCGGGAGTAAGCAATTCGAGGAAATTGTGCGCAAGCAAGGAATGCACTGGAAGAATCAAGGTGTTGGTTTTGAACGAAAGTTCAATGCCAATGGAGTTGAGTGGGAAGAAGATCAATACCCCAAGACAAAGTTTGTTCCTCAACAAGAGAAGTATGATACTTCTTTCAAGGGGACACAAGCTCAAGATGATCTTCCACCACAAGAATACAAGCAAAAAGGCAAGGACAAGCTTCAAGAGGAAATTGATGCATTTGAAGAAGCTCCTAAGACCTTAGTCAAGTGGATTCCCAAGACTACTTCAAGTTCCACTTCATCAAGTACGACTACAACTCCAAGGATTCCCATCAAGATGGTGTGGATCCAAAAGAAGAAGAACTAGAGAGTTCTTGAGGGTGACTCCGCCAACATACTTCACTCTTATCATTTTGGCAAGAACAAGTGCAATCAACTTCCACATCTTGCTCTAGTTCAAGGAGTCACAAACCCTCTTGTTGGTAAGACAAGGGACAAGGTAACCTAAAAGTTTTCATGGACATCATCTTGTGTGTGCATCACTCTATGTCTATGGATATCCTTGTTTGGTCCTTGTGGGACTAACCCATGTAGGTATTGAAAGTGCAATTCACTCAAATGGATAGCTCCAAAGTGATCTACATCAACATTGAGCATCCACATCTTCAACATCTACATGAAGTCATCATCGACAATACCCGAGGTTAGTTCATCCCTCTAAAGGGGGATATCACATCTAGGGGGAGCTTTACTCTAAGACTTGAGCTAAAGCAACTCTAAAGATGTGAACACAACAATGCTTTATGTAAAAGTGGTAACCCCACTTGAGCTTAAACGATGAGTATAACCTATGATCAAGTTCTCTCACTTGACTCCTAAGTCAATATACTCATATATAGATGACCTAGTCATCGCAAATTGCTTGATAGATGTTAGAATTGGTTGTGCATGCCTTGTCACATATTTCACTTGCCATATTATTGTGTGAGCATGCTGGTTGCATATTTTACTCATTCGAGGACATCCACTTGTTGTTTTGATTGTTCGGTTTTATTTCCTTTTGCCAAGTGGATGGACAAGAGTGCGTAAGAACCTCCTCTAGCTATCTATGCTTTTCTCGTCTCAAACTCTATTCATGCTACATCACAAAATTTGATCAAGTCAGATTCGAACCACTCTGTGTGAGGAGCGCTGGAGTCCCCGATTCGTCATAGACTTAAACTTCCAAAACCTCTTTATGATTCTCGGTCTGACCGATACCCCACTTTCGGTCCTACCGAGATCATTAAGTTGATCTAGGTTTTCGATCTCGGTGCAACCGATTTGAACATTTCGGTCACACCGAGTTTCAGTAACTGCTTGCAGTTATGAATCTCGGTGCCACTGAGTTGTTCCACTCGGTCACACCGACAGGGTCGGGCTATATATAGTCACGGGCAAAATTTGGAAATTTCTCCGAACCCCTTCGCCCGCGCGATAGCCTGCTCTGCCAACGTGGTCTCCGGATCGTCTCCTTGCCGCCAGCCGCCTCCAGTCGCTGGTCTCCGTCGCTGTCAACGGGAATTCTACCCCACCGTTGCCGCCGTAGCGAGTCTCCGCCGAACTAGGGTATGGACTCGATCTTTGTGCTATTCTCCAATCTGATTCTTAGCACATTGTGATCATCATGATTCTTGCCACGATTGAAACACTCCTATCCAGTCAATGCGCTCGTAGATTAGGTTTGATTCAAAAAATTTAGGGTTAGGTTTCCGCCGAAACCATCTCGGACCCACCGAGTTGAAAAACTCGGTCCCACCGATTTGGCTTATGCCATTGCACAAGTGAGACTCGGTCTGACCGAGAATTGCTTATCAGTGTGACCGATTTTGGAACTCTGTGAAACCCTAGCAGTCTCGGTGCCACCGAACTGTGACTCGGTCCAACCGAGTTCACTTGTTTAGGTTCCAAAACTGCTTCGGTATCACCGAGTTTGAAAATCGGTAGATCCGAGATGATTTCAGTGGGAAACTAAAACTAAGTTTTTGGATCATTCTTTTGCAAAAATCTCTGCATTTTGTGATGCTCATCTATAAACTATTCACAGGGTCAGCAGTCAGAATTTGCAACATGTCAGATCAGAGTGACAGCCAGAATGTGTCAGAACAGCAAGTGGTGATGAGTGAGGGCACTAGTCCCTCCAGCTCTTCAGATGATGGCAGCAGAAGTACCCCAAGCAATCTGCCAAACGCTGCCACTCGACAGAGGAAGAAGAGAACTTCAGATTCTGAAGATGAAGATTATGTGGCAGAGGAAGAGGACACATCAAAGAGAGTTGAGCCAGCTCAAGGCACAAAGCCGGGCTTAAAGATCAAAAGGCCAGCAGGCAGGCAGCCTATGTCAAAGGCTAGAGCTTCAATTGAAAAGCCTGCACCCAAAGAGCCAGTTGCTGCTGAAGGCAAGAAGAGGAAGGAAAGGGTCAAGAAGACCGTAGCCAGAGTGCTTGGAAAGGCTTCCATCATGGAAGAGGAAGAGGAAGAAGAGGTTGCTGCACCAGCACCTAAGGCACCCAAGCTAATGGGTGATGCTATAAAATCAGGGGCTACTGCATCTAAGCCCAAGGCTGCATCAAAGGTCAAGACAGCACCAAAGAGAAATACAAGGAGCATACCTGCTGCTGAGAAGAACAAGGCCCCAGTGCCTGAAGCTGTTGAATAAGAGGATGAAGAGCAAGTTCTTAGAAATCTCAAGCCCAAGATCCCAGACCACAACGATGCTCATCCTGTGGCTGAGGATATGAAGCTCAGGAGAGACTCAGGGCTCAGGAAGTGGAGAGAAGCAGATCCGTATGCTTCAAGGAGAAGGACTGCTGTGGACTACAGATTTCATACCAAGGAACAGCAAGATTTCTATGAGACAGTGCTGCTTGATAAGAAGCCAATTGTTTGTGACATGAGATGGGTCGACTGGACCTACATGAAGGAAAATGAGGAACACTACCCTGGAGTATATGACAGCTTTAGTGCGTGTGGAGTTGCAGACTTTGTTGGGCAGAAGCTCACAAAGTGGAACGAGGAGCTAATCATGTAGTTCTACTCCACAGCACACTTCTACCCAGATGGAAGGATCACATGGATGTCTGAAGGTACGAGGTACCAATCAACTGTTGAGGAATGGGCAAAGTTGATCAAAGCCCCAGAGGAGCAAGCAGATGACTTGGACATTTATGCCAAGAAGAAGATGGACCACAACTCAATGTCCAATATGTACAAGGAAATTCCAAATGAAGCACTTGATACTTTCAAGTTTGGGTCTGTGCATTATCTTCTGTCAGGGCTGCCTACTATAAATTGGATATTGAGGCACACCTTATTGCCCAAGTCTGGAGATCACAAGATGATCAGAGGCCATGCAATCAATTTGCTTCATGTATTTGATGTGCCACAGAAGTTCAAGGTGATGAGCCTCATAGTAGAGACAATCAAGAGGACAACAGCAGACCAGAAGAGGAGCTGTGGATATGCCCCACAAATTCAGGAGCTCATTAACTCCAAGATGGGCACGGGCATATACTTGTTGGACAAGGAACACTTGCCCATCCGTCCAGATTTTGAGGACAATCAAGTTGTGATGACTGAAAATGAACCATCGTCTGCCCAAGCACAAGCAAAGAAGGAGAAGGCAAGGAAGGAGAAAGCTGCCAAGATGCCAACTCAAGAGGAGGCATCTGAGTATTTCTTGAAGACCAAACAAGAGCAGCTTGGTTACCTGATTGCATCCACCCTGCGGATTGAGAAAGGACTAGCCACCCTAACTCAGAACTAGGCAAGCCTAGAGAGAATCATGGAACAAAAGTTTTATGACTTGGATGTCAAGGTGATAGAGATTCAGACTGCAGTGGAGCAGCTCCAGGATGACATGCAGGAGAGGAGAGGGAAGACAACCACTGATGCCTTTGCCAGAGTGCCACGAGGTCTGAGGTTGTCTGCCGTGCCAGTTGCTGACACCAGAGCCACCACTTCTGCACCAGCTACAGCCTCAGTTCCACCAGCTCCAGCATCTACTTCAGCTCCAACTCCAGTGTCTACGGAAGCCTTCGTCCTTGGAGTGATCCGGACTCCACCACCACCTGAAGATCAAGCCTGATCGTCGACTTAGCACTATGCATTTTCTAGGAACTTTTTGGTAACTTGTTGCCAAAGGGGGAGAAAAATGTATAGATCATAGGCTTCGAGAGAGAGAGAGTGTTGCCCTTTTCTCTCTTGCTTTATTTGGTGGTTTTTCGAACTTTGTGTGCTTTTGAGTGCTTGAGATACTATGCTTGTGGGACATTGATGATCATGTGTTTGATCATAAGCTACACTTAATGCTTGATGAATGCTATTATCTTATCTATCTTATGTGATCATTCATTATTCTTGGTGATGAGTGCATGTATTTCATTCTTATCATTTTAAGCGCTCCACCAAGATGTATGTGACATGGAAGAGTAACCCATGACTCTAACTCCTTGTGCATTTGCAGTCCAAAGCAAATTTTAAATATGCACAAATTTAGGGGGAGCTCTTACTTATCACATACTTCTCAAAGCGACGATATATTTCATGCTTATTATCATTTGTCGAAGCTTTGATCTATATGTTGTCATCAATTACCAAAAAGGGGGAGATTGAAAGTGCAACTATCCCTAGGTGGTTTTGGTAATTCATAACAACATATAGCTCATTGAGCTAATGCTATTCCAAGATGATTATTTCAGGAAAGCTCAATGATTGGCATGACATGGATGTGAAAGTGGAACCCTCAAAATGCTAAGGACAAAGGATTGGCTCAAGCTCAAAAGCTCAAGACTCTTCATTTTATATTTTAGTGATCCAAGATCACATTGAGTCTTTAGGAAAAGCCAATACTATCAAGGAGGGATGAGATGTTGCTTAATGAGCCTCTTGCTTCATGTGCTTAGTGATATGCTCCAAAACCCTCAACTACTTTCCCATATCCACATATGACCTAAACCCTAAGCCAAACTCGGTCCTACCGATTCTTCCTATCCGGCGCCATCGAGTTTTCATTTGTTATAAGCCACTGCCAAACCCTAGCAATCCGGTTCTACCGATAGGGATCTCGGTCTCACCGAGATGGGATTGCAAACTCTCTGTTTCCCTTTCGTAACTTTTCGGTCTCACCGAAAGAGCGAATCGGTCCCACCGAGATTGCAATGTAAATTCAGTGTTTCCTTTTTGTAACTTTTCGGTCTCACCGAAAGAGCAAATCGGTCCCACCGAGTTTGCCTGACCAACTCTCTGGTTAGCTAATTACCAAAATCGGTCTCACCGATTTTGTGTAATCGGTCTCACCGAGATTATGTTATGCCCAAACCCTAACCATATTGGTCCTACCGAGTTGCATGTCAGTCCCACCGAAAATCTCCAACGGTCACTAGGTTTACATTTTCGGTCCGACCGAGTTTGTTGATTCGGTCCCACCGAGATTGGAAAACTGTGTGTAACGGTTGGATTTTGTGTGGAGGCTATATATACCCCTCCACCTCCTCTTCATTCGTGGAGAGAGCCATCAGAACACATACACAATTCCTACACATATGTTCTGAGAGAGAACCACCTACTCATGTGTTGAGACCAAGATATTCCATTCCTACCATATGAATCTTGATCTCTAGCCTTCCCAAGTTGCTTTCCACTCAAATCTTCTTTCCACAAAATCCAAATCCTATGAGAGAGAGTTGAGTGTTGGGGAGACTATCATTTGAAGCACAAGAGCAAGGAGTTCATTACCTACACACCATTTGTTACTTCTTGGAGAGTGGTGTCTCCTAGATTGGCTAGGTGTCACTTGGGAGCCTCCGACAAGATTGTGGAGTTGAACCAAGGAGTTTGTAAGGGCAAGGAGATCGCCTACTTCGTGAAGATCTACCGCTAGTGAGGCAAGTCCTGTGTGGGCGATGGCCATGGTGGGATAGACAAGGTTGCTTCTTCATGGACCCTTTGTGGGTGGTTGCTTCTTCATGGACCCTTCGTGGGTGGAGCCCTGTGTGGACTCGTGCAACCGTTACCCTTTGTGGGTGGAGCCCTCCGTGGACTCGCGCAACCATTACCCTTTGTGGGTTGAAGTCTTCATCAACGTGGATGTAGGATAGCACCACCTATCCGAACCACGGGAAAAACATCCGTGTCTCCAATTGCGTTTGAATTCTCCAAACCCTTCCCTTTACATTCTTGCAAGTTGCATGCTTTACTTTCCGCTGCCAATATACTCTTTGCATGCTTGCTTGAATTGTGTGATGATTGCTTGACTTGTCCTAAAATAGCTAAAATCTGCCAAGAACTAAAATTGGGAAAAGGTTAAGTTTTTATTTGGTCAAGTAGTCTAATCACCCCCCTCTAGACATACTTTCGATCCTACAAAAAGCTACGGACTAAACGGAGACTGGCTAAGGGCGAGGTGACGATGTGTGTTGGAAGTGTTTCCAAAGTTCATGAGATCACCATCGCACGCTCCATCTGCCTTCGGGATTATTATTGAACCTAGATAAATGTTATCAGGTGTCTACGTTGAGCATGAATATGATTAGATCATGTTCATTGCAATACGGTCATTCATTTAAGTTAGAGAATAATGGTTATTCTGTTTACATGAATGATACCTTTCATGGTCATGCACCATATGTGAATGGTTCATTGAATCTCGGTCGTGGTAATACACATGTTCACGCCAAAAGATGTAGAGTTAATAATGATAGTGCCACTTTCTCGTGGCACTGCCGCTTAGGTCATATTGGCGTAAGATGCATGAAGAAACTCCATGTCGATGGATGTTTGGAGTCACTTGATTTTGAATCGCTTGACACATGCGAGCCATGCCTCATGGGCAGGATGACTAAGACCCCGTTTACAGGTACAATGAAACGGGCAAGTGACTTGTTGGAAATCATACATGCAGATGTGTGTGATCTAATGAGAATTGAAGAGTGCGGTGGATATCGCTATTTTCTCATCTTCACTGACGATTTGGGTAGATATAGGTATATCTACTTAATGAAGCACAAGTCTGAAATGTTTGAAAAGTTCAAGCGTTTTCAGAGTGAAGTTAAGAATCATCATAACAATAAGATCATGTTCCTACGATCTGATCAAAAGGGGATTTTCTGAGTTATGAGTTTGGCAATCACTTAAGACATTGTGGAATTGTTTCACAGTTGAAGCTACCTGGAACACCACAAGGTAATGGTGTGTCCGGACGTCGTAATCGAACCCTATGAGATATGGTGCGATCTATGATGTCTGTTACCAATCTACCATTTTCATTTTGAGGTTATGCGTTAGAGACAGCTGCATTCACTTTAGATAGGACACCATCTAAGTCCGTTGAGACGATGTCGTATGAACATTGGTTTGGCAAGAAACCAAAGTTGTCGTTTCGTAATGTTTGGGGCTGCGATGCTTAAGGCTTCAGCCGGAGAAGCTCGAATCCAAAGCGGACAAACACATCTTCATAGGATACCCAAAGGTGACAGTAGGGTATACCTTCTATCTCAGATCCGAGGGCAAATTGTTTGTCGCTAAGAATGGGTCCTTTCTCGAGAAGGAGTTTCTCTTGAAAGAATTGAGTGGGAGGAAGATAGAACTTGATAAGGTTGTCGAACCTTTATTTCAACCAGAGAGTGATGCAACACAGAAAGATGTTTTCTGTGGAGCCTACATCTGTTGAATAAGAAGTTAATTATAGTGATCATGAAGCTTCGGATCAAGTTGCTATCGAACCCCGTAGGTCGACAAGGATATGTGCTACTCCTGAGTGGTACAGTAATCCTGTCTTAGATATCATGTTGTTAGACAACAATGAACCTACGAGCTATGGAGAATCGATGGTGGGCCCATATTCCGACAAATGGTTAGAAGCCATGAAATCCGAGATAGGATCCATATATCAGAACAAAGTATGGACTTTGGTGGACTTGCCCGATGATCGGCAAGCCATTGAGATAAATGGATCTTTAAGAAGAAGACGGACATGGGCGGTAATGTTACCGTCTATGAAGCTCAACTTGTGGGAAAGAGTCTTTTCACAAGTTCAAGGAGTTGACTACGATGAGAATTTCTCACCCGTAGCGATGCTTAAGTCCGTCGAAATCATGATAGCATTAGCTGTATTTTTCGATTATGAAATCTTACAGATGGATGTCAAAACAAGTTTTCTTACCAGTTTTCGTAAGAAAAGTTGTATGTGATACAATAAAAGGTTTTGTCGATCCTAAGGATGCTAAAAGGTATGCTGGCTCCAGCAATCCTTCTATGGACTAGAGCAAGCATCTCGAAATCGGAATATATGTTTTGATGGAGTGATCAAAGCTTTTAGGTTTATACAATGTTTGCTAGAAACTTGTATTTACAAGAAAGTGAGTGGGAGCACTACAACATTTCTGATAAGTATATGTGGATGACATATTGTTGATCCGAAATGATGTAGAATTTCTGGAAAGCATAAACGGTTGTTTGAAGAGTGATTTTCAAAGGAAGACCTGGATAAAGCTGCTTACATATTGGGCATCAAGATCTATAGAGATAGATCAAGACGCCTGATGATACTTTCAAAGAACGCACACCTTGACATGTTTTTGAAGGAGTTCAAAATAGATCAGTCAAAGAAGGGGTTCTTACCTGAGTTGTAAGGTGTGAAGTTGAGTAAGACTCAAAGATTGATCACGGTAGAAGAAAGAGGAAGGACGAAGGTTGTCCCCTATGCTTTTGTCATAGGCTCTATACAGTATGCCATGCTAAGTAACGCACCTGATGTGTGCCTTGCCACATGTCTGGCAAGAGGGTACAAATGTGATCTAGGAGTAGATCACCAGATAGCGGTCAAAATTATCCTTAGAGGAATAAGGAAATGTTTCTCGGTTATGGAGGTGATAAAGAGTTCAGCGTAAAGAGTTACGTCGATGCAAGCTTAACACCTATCCGGATAGCCCTAAGTAGAGATACCGGATATGTATAATGGAGCAACAATTTGGAATAGCTCCAAGTGGAACGTGGTAGCAGCATCTATGATATGACATAAAGTTTTGCGAAATACATAGGGATCTGAATATGGCCAGACCCGTTGACTACAACCTCTCTCACAAGCATAACATGATCAAACCCAGAACTCTTTGAGTGTTAATCACATAGTGATGTGAACTAGATCATTGAGTCTAGTAGACTCTTGGATGTTGGTTGCATGGCGATGTGACCTGTGAGTGTTAATCACATGGCGATGTGAACTAGATTATTGACTCTAGTGCAAGTGGGAGACTATTGGAAATATGCCCTAGAGGCAATAATAAATTGGTTATCATTATATTTCCTTGTTCATGATAATCGTTTTATTATCCATGCTAGAATTGTATTGATAGGAAACTCAGATACATGTGTGGATACATAGACAACACCATGTCCCTAGTAAGCCTCTAGTTGACTAGCTCGTTGATCAATAGATGGTTACGGTTTCCTGACCATGGACATTGGATGTCGTTGATAACGGGATCACATCATTAGGAGAATGATGTGATGGACAAGACCCAATCCTAAGCCTAGCACAAAGATCGTGTAGTTTGTTTGCTAAAGCTTTTCTAATGTCAAGTATCATTTCCTTAGACCATGAGATTGTGCAACTCCCGGATACCGTAGGAGTGCTTTAGGTGTGCCAAACATCACAACGTAACTGGGTGGCTATAAAGGTTCACTACAGGTATCTCCGAAAGTGTTTGTTGGGTTGGCACGAATCGAGACTGGGATTTGTCACTCCGTGTAAACGGAGAGGTATCTCTGGGCCCAGTCGGTAGGACATCATCATAATGTGCACAATGTGACCAAGGAGTTGATCATGGGATGATGTGTTATGGAACGAGTAAAGAGACTTGCCGGTAACGAGATTGAACAAGGTATCGGGATACCGACGATCGAATCTCGGGCAAGTATCGTACCGCTAGACAAAGGGAATTGTATACGGGATTGATTGAATCCTTGACATCGTGGTTCATCCGATGAGATCATCGTGGAGCATGTTAGAGCCAACATGGGTATCTAGATCCCGCTATTGGTTATTGACCGGAGAGATGTCTCGGCCATGTCTGCATGACTCCCGAACCCATAGGGTCTACACACTTAAGGTTCGATGACGCTAGGGTTATAGGGACAGTTTGTATGCGGTTACCGAATGTTGTTCGGAGTCCCGGATGAGATCCCGGACATCACGAGGAGTTCCGGAATGGTCCGAAGGTAAAGATTTATATATGGGAAGTCCTGTTTTGGTCACCGGAAAAGTTTCGGGTGCTATTGGTAACGTACCGGGACCACCGGGAGGGTCCCGGGGGTCCACCAGGTGGGGCTACCTGCCCCAGAGGGCTGCGTGGGCCAAGTGTGAGATGGGACCAGCCCCAGGTGGGCTGGTGCGCCCCCCCACCAGGGCCCAAGGCGAATAGAGAAAGGAAAAAGGGGAAACCCTAGGCTCAGATGGGCTAAGGCCCACCTAGTGGTGCGCCCCCCCTCTCTCCCCTTGGCCGCCCCCTAGATGGGATCTAGGGCTGGCCGCCACCCCTAGGGGTGGAAACCTTAGGTGGGGCGCAGCCCCTCCCCTCCCTATATATAGTTGGGGGTTTTGGGCTGCCATACACACGAGAACATCTCCTTCTTGGCGCAGCCCTACCCCTCTCCCTCCTCGTCTCTTGCGGTGCTTGGCGAAGCCCTGCTGGAGTACCACGCTCCTCCACCACCACCACGCCGTCGTGCTGCTGCTGGATGGAGTCTTCCCCAACCTCTCCTTCTCCCCTTGCTGGATCAAGGCGTAGGAGACGTCACCTGTACGTGTGTTGAACACGGAGGTGCCGTCCATTCGGCACTAGGATCATCGGTGATTTGGATCACGACGAGTACGACTCCATCAACCCCGTTCACTTGAACGCTTCCGCTTAGCGATCTACAAGGGTATGTAGATGCACTCTCCTTCCCCTCGTTGCTGAGATTACTCCATAGATTGATCTTGGTGATGCGTAGAATTTTGAATTTCTGCTACGTTCCCCAACCCGGCGCCACCGAAAGAGAAGGGGAGAGGGGCCCCTTCTTCTTCTTCCTTGACTTCCTCCCTAGATGGGAGAAGGGTTTCCCCTATGGTCCTTGGCCTCCATGGCATGGGAGGGGCAAAAGCCCCTCCGAGATTGGATCTATCTCTCTGTCTCTCTCTCTCTCTCTCTGTTTCTACGTTCTCGTCTGTCTGCCCTTTCACCGTTTTGTATATATATGGAGATCCATAACTCCGATTGGACTGAAATCTTTGCCGAGATTTTTTCCTAAAAATTAGCTTTCTTGCGGCAAAAGAATAGCAGCAACTGCCTTACGAGGGGCCCACGAGGGTCAGGGGCGCGCCCAGGGGAGTGGGGCGCGCCCCCTGCCTCGTGGCCACCTCGGGCACCGTCTCGCATTGACTTTCTTCCCATATTCTCCAAATATTCCAAAAATATTCTTGATAACCCACAAGTATAGGGGATCGCAACAGTTTTCGAGGGTAGAGTATTCAACCCAAATTTATTGATTCGACACAAGGGGAGCCAAAAGAATATTCTCAAGTATTAGCAGCTGAGTTGTCAATTCAACCACACCTGGAAACTTAATATCTGCAGCAAAGTATTTAGTAGCAAAGTAGTATGATGGTAAAGGTGACGGTAGCAAAAGTAATAGTTTTGGTTTTATAGTGATTGTAACAGTAGCAACAGAAAAGTAAATAAGCGAAGATCAATATGTGAAAAGCTCATAGGCAATGGATCAGTGATGGATAATTATGTCGGATGTGATTCCTCATGCAATAGTTATAACATAGGGTGACACAGAACTAGCTCCAGTTCATCAATGTAATGTAGGCATGTATTCCGAATATAGCCATACGTGCTTATGGAAAAGAACTTGCATGACATCTTTTGTCCTACCCTCCCGTGGCAGCGGGGTCCTATTGGAAACTAAGGGATATTAAGGCCTCCTTTTAATAGAGTACCGGAACAAAGCATTAACACATAGTGAATACATGAACTCCTCAAACTACGGTCATCACCGGGAGTGGTCCCGATTATTGTCACTTCGGGGTTGCCGGATCATAACACATAGTAGGTGACTATAGATAGGATCAAGAACTCTCATATATTGATGAAAACATAATAGGTTCAGATCTGAAATCATGGCACTCGGGCCCTAGTGACAAGCATTAAGTATAGCAAAGTCATAGCAACATCAATCTCAGAACATAGTGGATACTAGGGATCAAACCCTAAAAAAACTAACTCGATTACATGATAAATCTCATCCAACCCATCACCGTCCAGCAAGCCTATGATGGAATTACTCATGCACGACAGTGAGCATAATGAAATTGGTGATGGAGGATGGTTGATGATGACGATGGCGACGGATTCCCCTCTCCGAAGCCCCGAACGGACTCCAGATCAACCCTCCCGAGAGAGTTTAGGGCTTGGCGGCGGCTCCGTATCGTAAAACGCGATGAATCCTTCTCCCTGGTTTTTTCTCCCCGAAAGTGAATATATGGAGTCAAGGTTGAGGTCGGTGGAGCGTCAGGGGGCCCACAAGGTAGGGGGCGCGCCCCCACCCTCGTGGACAGGTGGAGCCCCCCTGACGTGGATCTTCCTTCCAGTATTTTTTATATATTCCAAAATAATTCTCCGTTGATTTTCAGGTCATTCCGAGAACTTTTATTTCTGCACAAAAATAACACCATGGCAATTCTGCGGAAAACAGCGTCAGTCCGGGTTAGTTCCATTCAAATCATGCAAGTTAGAGTCCAAAACAAGGGCAAAAGTGTTTGGAAAAGTAGATACGACGGAGACGTATCAACTCCCCCAAGCTTAAACCTTTGCTTGTCCTCAAGCAATTCAGTTGATAAACTGAAAGTGATAAAGAAAAACTTTTACAAACTCGGTTTGCTCTTGGTGTTGTAAATATGTAAAGCCGGCATTCAAGTTTTCAGCAAAGATTATGAACTAACCATATTCACAATAACATTTAGGTCTCATGTTTACTCATATCAATGACATAATCAACTAGCGAGCAATAATAATAAATCTCGGATGACAACACTTTCTCAAAACAATCATGATATGATATAAGAGGATGGTATCTCGCTAGCCCTTTCTGAGACCGCAAAACATAAATGCAGAGCACCTTTAAAGATCAAGGACTGACTAGACATTGTAATTCATGGTAAAAGAGATCTAGTCAAGTCATACTCAATGTAAACTAACAATAATGGATGCAAATGACAGTGGTGCTCTCCAACTGGTGCTTTTTAATAAGAGGATGATGACTCGGCATAAAAGTAAATAGATAGGCCCTTCGCAGAGGGAAGCAGGGATTTGTAGAGGTGCCAGAGCTCGGTTTTGAAATAGATATGAATAATATTTTGAGCGGTATACTTTCATTGTCAACATAACAACCAAGAGATGGCAATATCTTCCATGCTACACACATTATAGGTGGTTCCCAAACAAAATGGAAAAGTTTATACTCCCTGATGACCCACAAGTATAGGGTATCTATCGTAGTTCTTTCGATAAGTAAGAGTGTTGAACCCAACGAGGAGCAGAAGAAAATGATAAGCGGTTTTCAGCAAGGTATTCTCTGCAAGCACTAAAATTATAGGTAACAGATAGTTTTGTGATAAGATAATTTGTAACGAGCAACAAGTAACAAAAGTAAATAAAGTGCAGCAAGGTGGCCCAATCCTTTATGTAGCAAAGGACAGGCCTAGACAAATTCTTATATAGAGAAAAGCACCCCCAAGGACACATGGGAACTATCGTCAAGCTAGGTTTCATCACGATCATATGATTCGCGTTCGGTACTTTGATAATCTGATATGTGGGTGGACCGGTGCTTGGGTGCTGTCCTTACTTGGACAAACATCCCACTTATGATTAACCTCTATTGCAAGCATCCGCAACTACAACAAAAGTATTAAGGTAAACCTAACCATAGCATGAAACATATGGATCCAAATCAGCCCCTTACGAAGCAACGCATAAACTAGGGTTTAAGCTTCTGTCACTCTAGCAACCCATCATCTACTTATTACTTCCCAATGCCTTCCTCTAGGCCCAAATAATGGTGAAGTGTCATGTAGTCGACGTTCACATAACACCACTAGAGGAGAGACAACATACATCTCATCAAAATATCGAATGAATACCAAATTCACATGACTACTAATAGCAAGACTTCTCCCATGTCCTCAGGAACAAATGTAACTACTCACAAAGCATATTCATGTTCATAATCAGAGGGGTATTAATATGCATATGGGATATGAACATATGATCTTCCACCAAATAAACCAACTAGCATCAACTACAAGGAGTAATTAACACTACTAGCAACCCATAGGTATCAATCCCAGACTTGGAGACAAGAATTGGATACAAGAGATGAACTAGGGTTTGAGAGGAGATGGTGTTGGTGAAGATGTTGATGGAGATTGACCCCCTCCCGATGAGAAGATCGTTGGTGATGACGATGGTGATGATTTCCCCCTCCTAGAGGGAAGTTTCCCCGGCAGAACAGCTCCGCCGGAGCCCTGGATTGATTCCGCCAAGGTTCCGCCTCGTGGCGGCGGAGTCTCGTCCCGAAAGCTGGCTTATTATTTTTTCCTCATCGAAAGACTCCATATAGCAGAAGATGGGCATCGGAGGGCCACCAGGGGGCCCACGAGGTACGGGGCGCACCCAGGGGGGTAGGGCGCCCCCCACCCTCATGGGCAGGGTGTGGCCCCCCTCCGGAACTTCTTGCGCTCAGTATTTTTTATATATTCTGAAAATGACTTCCGTGAAGTTTCAGGACTTTTGGAGCTGTGCAGAATATGTCTCTAATATTTGCTCCTTTTCCAGCCCAGAATCCCAGCTGCCGGCATTCTCCCTCTTTATGTAAACCTTGTAAAATAAGAGAGAATAGGCATAAGTATTGTGACATAATGTGTAATAACAGCCCATAATGCAATAAATATCGATATAAAAGCATGATGCAAAATGGACGTATCAACTCCCCCAAGCTTAGACCTCGCTTGTCCTCAAGCGAAAGACGAAATCGAAAAATATGTCCACATGTTTAGAGATAGAGGTGTCGATAAAAATAAAATACGGACATGAGGGCATCATGATCATTCTTAGAACAACAACTTATATAATTCTTGTCATATGATCTCTTATGCTAGAGTAACAATTAAATCACAATTTCAAGTATAAATCATAAACTTCATTGAAAACTAACAAACTATAATCTCAGTCATTGGAGCAATTGCAATTTATCATAACATAGGAAAGAGTCAATATAAGAGCTTTTCAGCAAGTCCACATACTCAACTATCATATAGTCTTTCACAATTTCTAACACTCACGCAATACTTATGGGTATGGAGTTTTAATCGGACACAGAGAAAGATAGGGGCTTATAGTTCTGCCTGCCAACATTTTACCTCAAGGGTAATGTCAACAATAATAGTTCATGAAAACTCACATCCAATTAGCCATATATACCAGGATCTTTCCAACATGTTGTGCTTGCCAAAAGATAAAATTTTAAAAAAAGATGGGTGAAGATCACCATGACTCTTATGCAAGGTAGGAGATAAAAGTAAAAGATAGGCCCTTCGCAGAGGGAAGCAGAGGTTGTCATGCGCTTTTGTGGTTGTATGCACAAAATCTTAATGCGAAAGAACGTCACTTTATATTGCCACTTGTGATATGGACCTTTATTATGCAGTTCGTCGCTTTTATTTCTTCCATATCACACGATCGTATAAAGCTTATTTTCTCCCACACTAATAAGTCATACATATTTAGAGAGCAATTTTTATTGCTTGCACCGATGACAACTTACTTGAGGGATCTTACACAATCCATAGGTAGGTATGGTGGACTCTCATGGCAAAACTGGTTTAAGGGTGTTTGGAAGCACAAGTAGTATCTCTACTTGGTGCAAAGGATTTGGCTAGCATGAGGGGGAAAGGCAAGCTCAATCATGTTGGATGATCCATGACAATATAATTTATCTCAGATGTAAGAAAACATAACCCATTACGTTGTCTTCCTTGTCCAACATCAACCCTTTAGCATGTCATATTTTAATGAGTGCTCGCAATCATAAAAGATGTCCAAGATAGTGTATTTATATGTGAAGACCTCTCTTTCTTTATTACTTCCTATTAATTGCAAGGATGACCAAAACTATGTTTGTCAACTCTCAACAACTTATTCATCATACTCTTTCTATGTGAGCTCATTACTCTCCATAAGATCCATATCATCTCTTTGTTTCTTTTTATTTCTTTCTCTTTTATTTTATTCACTCAAGATTATGGCAAAGTAATCAAGCCCCTGACTCAACACTAATCTTTATTATATATAGCTCATGGACTCGATTACATAGAAGGATCATAAAGCAAAACTCACAACTAGATCATACTAAGAACTTTTATTCTACTAGATCATAATATTATCAAAAGGATCGAACTAAGAAAAGCGGTAAAGATAAAAGTGATGGCGATACGATACCGGGGCACTCCCCCAAGCTTGGCAGTTGCCAAGGGGAGTGCCCATACCAGATACTCAATTCTTCTTTGTTGGTGGAGAGGGTGGAGTTGTTGATGATGTAGGCTTGTTGTCCTTCTTCCAAGGCATAGGCTCGCCATCATAGAAGGATGATCGAGTCTCCTGGATCCTCAACTCTGCAGACAAACTCATCCTTTTGAATCTATATTCATACTCATAGTTTTGGTTTTGCAGGTCATAGATTTGGGCTTGGAGGTGCTCGATCTTCTCATGAAGCTTGAAGATGGTTTCCCCAATGTTCTTGGCATCCAACTTGTGGTTGTTGGTGAACTCCGCGATCATGATATGGTTGGTGTCGAGTCCGCGTTCCACCATCTCCTGACACTTGAAAACTTGTTGCTCCATTGCCTCGAGCCTTGTCTCCACGCTTCCGGTCCTCCTTGGTCCCTTAGCATCACGGATGTGCAGCACCCCTTCACGCATCTCAATGGTTTGAGGGTGTTGGAGCACTTCCGTGAGGTAGGGGTTGATGACCTTCTCGAAAAACTTGTCCTTGGGGGCACTTGAAGACGACATGACGACCTAGATCTGTCAGAAAAACAGCTCAAAACAAAGACGAGAGATATTTGCGTGATACGGGAGTCAAAACCTCCTGGAGATTATATAATGATTTTTTACCGACCAAAATACGTAACGTGTAAGAAAACGGAGTCTGGAGAGCACACGAGGTGCCCGCGAGGTAGGGGGCGCGCCCAGGGGGTAGGGCGCACCCTCCACCCTCGTGGAGCCCTCGTGTCCTTCCCGGACTGCTTCTTATTTTTCTATTTTTTTCCTAAATATTCCAAAACGGAAGAAAATTGCCATTAGAACTGGTTTGAAGTCGGTTTACTTACCGTACCACATACCTATTCCTTTTCGAAGTCTGAAACATTCCGGAAAGTGTCCCTTATGTATTCCTCCGGGGTTACGGTTTCAATAACATTGGTTTCAACATTTATAGGATTACCTGAGATATAATGTTTAATTCTTTGACCGTTCACCATCTTCGAATTTGTGCCTGCGAAGTTGTTGATTTTTATGGCACCGAAACGATAGACCTCCTCGATAACGTAAGGACCTTCCCATTTAGAGAGAAGTTTTCCTACAAAAAATCTTAAACGAGAGTTGTGTAGCAATACATAATCACCTACATTAAACTCACGCTTTTGTATTCTTTTGTCCTGCCATCTCTTAACTTTTTCTTTAAATAATTTGGCATTCTCGTAGGCTTGGGTTCTCCATTCATCGAGTGAGCTAATGTCAAATAACCTCTTCTCACCGGCAAGTTTGAAATCATAATTGAGCTCTTTAATAGCCCAACAAGCCTTATGTTCTAGTTCGAGAGGTAAGTGACATGCGTTTCCATAGACCATTTTATACGGAGACATACCCATAGGATTTTTATATGCAGTTCTATAGGCCCATAATGCATCATCAAGTTTCTTGGACCGATTCTTTCTAGATCTATTAACAGTCTTTTGCAAAATTGATTTAAACTCTCTGTTGCTCAATTCTACTTGACCACTAGACTGTGGGTGATAAGGAGATGCAATTCTATGATTAACATCATATTTAGCAAGAATTTTACGGAAAGCGCCGTGAATAAAATGTGAACCAGCATCAGTCATTAAATATCTAGGGACTCCAAACCTTAGAAAAATAACTTATTTAAGCATCTTAATAGAGGTGTTATGATCAGCACTACCAGTTGGAATAGCTTCTACCCACTTGGTAACGTAATCAATAACAACTAAAATATGTGTGTATCCATTGGAGGCAGGAAAAGGTCCCATATAATCAAAGCCCCAAACATCAAATCGTTCAATAACAAGTGAATAATTCATAGGCATTTCTTGACGTCTACTAATATTACCAATTCTTTGGCATTCATCGCAAGATACAACAAACTTACGGGCATCCTTGAAGAGAGTAGGCCAATAAAAACCGGATTGCAATACCTTATGTGCAGTTCTATCTCCAGCGTGGTTCCTCCATAAGCTTCGGAGTGACACTTGCGTAGGATTTGTTCCTGTTCATGCTCAGGTACACAACGTCTAATAACACCATCTACTCCTTCTTTATAAAGATGTGTGTCATCCCAAAAGTAATGTCTCAAATCATAGAAAAACTTTTTCTTTTGCTGGTATGTGAAACTAGGTGGTATAAATTTAGCAACAATATAATTAGTATAATCAGCATACCATGGAGCAGTACAAGAAGCATTTATGACATTTAATTGTTCATCAGGAAATCTATCATCAATAGGTAGTGGGTCATCAAGAACATTTTCTAACCTAGACAAGTTGTCT
>NC_053026.1:6093890-6105267 GCF_003073215.2 Triticum urartu | reverse complement strand
TTGTTGCAGAGGACCATCTATAATGTCTAGGTTTAGCATATTTCTTTTCCATAAGGTATTTAATAGCAGCATGATCTGTTTGAATAGTTACTTTAGAATCAACAATATAAGATCTGAACTTATCACAAGCAAATACAACTGCTAAAAGCTCTTTTTCAGTAGTAGCATTTTCTCTGAGCATTGTCTAGAGTTTTACTAGCATATTGAATAACATTTAATTTTTATCAACTCTTTGCCCTAGAACAATACCTACATCATAGTCACTAGCATCACACATAATTTCAAAAGGTAAATTCCAATCAGGTGGCTGAACCATAGGTGCAGAGATCAACGCTTTCTTTAGTATTTCAAATGCTTCTACGCAATCATCATAAAAAACAAATGGTATTATCTTTTTTGTAATAAATTAGTCAGAGGCCGAGAAATTTTTGAGAAGTCCTTAATTAACCTCCTATAAAAACCGGCATGACCAAGGAAACTTCTTATACCTTTGATGTCCTTGGGACATGGCATCTTTTCAATAGCATCAATCTTAGCTTTATCAACTTCAATACCTCTTTCAGAAACTTTATGCCCCAAGGCAATACCTTCATTAACCATAAAGTGGCACTTCTCCCAATTCAAGACAAGGTTAGTTTCTTCACATCTCTGCAAAACTCGATCAAGGTTGCTTAAGCAATCATCAAAAGAGGATCCATACACTGAAATCGTCCATGAAAACCTCACAAATCTTTTCACAAAGTCAGAGAATATAGCCATCATGCATCTTTGGAAGGTAGCAGGTGCAATTACATAAACCAAAAGGCATTACTCTAAGCAAAGTACCGAACGGGCAAGTAAAAGTGGTCTTAGATTGATCATCAGCTGACACAGGTATTTGAGAGAAACCAGAATAACCATCTAGAAAGCAAAAATGTGTATGTTTGGATAATCTTTCTAGCATTTGATCAATAAAAGGTAAGGGGTAATGATCTTTTTAGTAGCCTTATTTAATTTACGGAAATCAATTACCATCCTAAAACCTATAATAATTCTTTGAGGAATCAATTCATCTTTATCATTAGGAACGAAAGTAATACCTCCCTTTTTAGGGACACAATGGACAGGACTTACCCACTGACTATCAGCAACGGGATAAATTATAGCTGCCTCAAGGAGCTTTAGTATTTCCTTTCTTACCACTTCTTTCATCTTAGGATTCAGACGTCGTTGGTGATCACAAACTGGTTTGGCATCTTTCTCCAAATTTATTTTGTGTTGACATAGTGTGGGACTAATCCCCTTAAGATCATCGAGAGTATGTCCAATAGCAGCACGGTGCTTCTTCAGAGTTTTCAATAATCTCTCTTCTTCATGCTCTGAAAGGTTAGCACTAATAATATATATCTTTTTCTCATCAAGATAAACATATTTAAGAGTATCAGGTAACAGTTTAAGCTCAAACACAGGATCACCCTTGGGTGGAGGAGGATCCCCTAGGATTTCAATAGGCAAATTGTGTTTCAGGATGGGTTCCTGTTTAAATAATACTTCATCTCTTTCACTTCTTTCATTCATAAACATATCATTTTCATGGTCTAGCAAATATTGTTCTAAAGGATCACTAGGAGGTCGACAATAGAAGGCAAGACCAATAATTTCATCCTTACTAGGCAATTCCTCTTCACGGTGTTGTCTACGAAATTTAGAAAAGTTGAACTCATGAGACATATCACCTAAACCAATAGTAACAACATTCCTTTTCGCAATATATCCTAGCATTAACAGTGTTTAAGAAGGGTCTACCAAATATAATGGGACAAAAGCTATCTTGTGGGGAACCAAGAACAAGAAAATCAGCAGGATATTTAGTTTTCCCACACAAGACTTCAACATCTCTAACAATCCCAATTGGTGAAATAGTATCTCTATTGGCAAGTTTAATTGTGACATCAATATCTTCTATCTCAGCAGGTGCAATATCATGCATAATTTCTTTCTATAAGTCATGAGGTATAGCACTAGCACTGGCACCCATATCACAAAATCCATGATAACAGTGATCTCCTATTTTAACAGAAATAACAGGCATGCCTACCATGGGTCTATGTTTATCTTTAGCACAAAGTTTAGCAATTCTAGCAGCATCATCACAGAAATGAATAACATGCCCATCAATATTATCAGACAAGAGATCTTTAACAATAGCAATATTAGGTTCAACTTTAACTTGCTTAGGAGGTGTATAAGTTCTAATATTGCTTTTACGAACCACAGTTGAAGCTTTAGCATGATCTTTATCCTAACAGGAAAAGGTGGTTTCTCAACATAAGCAGTAGGAACAATAGGATCATTATAAGTGACAGTCTTTTCTTCAACTTTAATAGGTGCAGCTACTTTTACTTCTATGGGAGGATGATATTTAAACCACTTCTCCTTAGGGAGATCGATATGAGCAGCAAAAGATTCACAGAAAGAGGCTACTATCTCAGAGTCAAGTCCATATTTAGTGCTAAATTTACGGAAAACATCGGTATCCATAAAAGATTTAACACAATCAAACTTAGGTGTCATACCTGACTCCTTACCTTCGTCGAGGTCCCAATCTTCAGAGTTGCATTTAATTCTTTCCAATAAATCCCATTTGAATTCAATAGTCTTCATCATAAAAGAGCCAGCACAAGAAGTATCGAGCATGGTGCGATTGTTATCAGAAAGCCGAGCATAAATTTTTTGAATAATCATTTCTCTTGAGAGCTCATGATTGGGGCATGAATATAACATTGATTTAAGCCTCCCCCAAGCTTGAGCGATGCTTTCTCCTTCGCGAGGCCAAAAATTATATATATAATTGCGATCACGATGAACAAGATGCATAGGATAAAACTTCTGATGAAATTCCAATTTCAATCGTTTGTAGTTCCATGACCCACATCATCACATAGCCTATACCATGTCAATGCATCTCCCTTCAAAGATAAAGGGAAGACCTTCTTCTATAACATCATCGGGCATACCTGCAAGCTTAAATAATCCACAAACTTCATCCACATATATTAGGTGCTCATCAGGATGTAATGTTCCATCTCCTGCAAAAGGATTAGCTAGCAGTTTTTCTATCATACCCGAAGGAATTTCAAAGCAGACATTTTCATTTTTAGTAGGTTCAGTAGGTTGAGGAGAACTCTTTGCTCTACTGGTCGGGGTGAAGATACCCCGAACAAGCCCCTCAGAGGATTACTTTCCATAGTAACAAGTGACAGTAAATTCAGCACACTATATAAATTTTTCCTTACCAAATTCCACCTACCAAAGGCGCTTCACTCCCCGGCAACGGCGCCAGAAAAGAGTCTTGATGACCCACAAGTATAGGGGATCTATCGTAGTCCTTTCGATAAGTAAGAGTGTCGAACCCAACGAGGAGCAGAAGGAAATGATAAGCGGTTTTCAGCAAGGTATTCTCTGCAAGCACTGAAATAATAGGTAACAGATAGTTTTGTGATAGGATAATTTGTAACGAGCAACAAGTAACAAAAGTAAATAAAGTGCAGCAAGGTGGCCCAATCCTTTTTGTAGCAAAGTACAAGCCTGGACAAACTCTTATATGATGTAAAGTGCTCCCGAGGACACATGGGAATATCGTCAAGCTAGTTTTCATCACGTTCATATGATTCGCGTTTCGGTACTTTGATAATTTGGTATGTGGGTGGACCGGTGCTTGGGTGCCCTTACTTGGACAAGCATCCCACTTATGATTAACCTCTATTGCAAGCATCCGCAACTACAACAAAAGTATTAAGGTAAACCTAACCATAGCATGAAACATATGGATCCAAATCAGCCCCTTACGAAGCAACGCATAAACTAGGGTTTAAGCTTCTGTCACTCTAGCAACCCATCATCTACTTATTACTTCCCAATGCCTTCCTCTAGGCCCAAATAATGGTGAAGTGTCATGTAGTCGACGTTCACATAACACCACTAGAGGAGAGACAACATACATCTCATCAAAATATCGAACGAATACCAAATTCACATGACTACTAATAGCAAGACTTCTCCCATGTCCTCAGGAACAAACATAACTACTCACAAAGCATATTCATGTTCATAATCAGAGGGGTATTAATATGCATATAGGATCTGAACATATGATCTTCCACCAAATAAACCAACTAGCATCAACTACAAGGAGTAATTAACACTACTAGCAACCCACAAGGTACCAATCCCGACTTGGAGACAAGAATTGGATACAAGAGATGAACTAGGGTTTTGAGAGGAGATGGTGCTGGTGAAGATGTTGATGGAGATTGCCCTCTCCCGATGAGAGGAGCGTTGGTGATGACGATGGCGATGATTTCCCCCTCCGGGAGGGAAGTTTCCCCGGCAGAACAGCTCTGCCGAGCCCTAGATTGGTTCCGCCAAGGTTCGCCTCGTGGCGGCGGAGTTTCGTTCCGAAAGATGGCTTATGATTTTTTTTCTCATCGAAAGACTCATATAGCAGAAGATGGTCATCGGAGGGCCACCAGGGGGCCCACGAGGTAGGGGCGCGCCCAGGGGTAGGGCGCGCCCCCCCTCGTGGGCAGGGTGTGGCCCCCTGGTGAACTTCTTGCGCTCAGTATTTTTTATATATTCTGAAAACGTCTTCCGTGAAGTTTCAGGACTTTTGGAGCTGTGCAGAATAGGTCTCTAATATTTGCTCCTTTTCCAGCCCAGAATCCCAGCTGCCGGCATTCTCCCTCTTTTATGTAAACCTTGTAAAATAAGAGAGAATAGGCATAAGTATTGTGACATAATGTGTAATAACAGCCCATAATGCAATAAATATTGATATAAAAGCATGATGCAAAATGGACGTATCAGTAGAGAGGACCGGCGCACAGTCCAACCCGTCCGCAGCCCCCCAAACACAACCCGCAGATCAAGAGTGGCAGAGGTTGCGGAGGAGGAGATACGAAGCGAGCACCCCCCCCCCCCCCCCCCCCCCACCCCCCCCCCCTCCTTGCACCCTAGTCACGCTCCGGACCAATCATAGGCTCTCACAGGCACGCAGAGAGGGACAATCGCGCCAGTAGAAGACCACTGAGGAAGCGATAACTAGGAGGGCCCCTTTCTCCCAGCAACTGATGATTGGTGATGCGGTGCCTGGGTGAAAGACAGAAACGAGGCGGCCGGTGCCGTCGAGACGAACGCGTTGGTGCAATCGTTCTCCGAATGGACAGCCTGCTCCCGCCGTTCTCGTCTTCCCGACTTCTCTCATTCAACACCATCCGAGGGACGCCACTCGCGATTCTGGCACCTTCCCGAGAGAGTTGACGAATGACCAAGATGAAGGGGGCTCGAAGCGTGCGTCCCCCATTGACGAGGCAGGAAGCGCGCTCTGGCATCACCCCAGACCTCGGAAGCGGGCAGTGTGGGGTACCAATGGTTCCAGCCCTGCCTCTCGGCGAGCGTCGAGACACTGGGAACTCACAAGCAACACGTGGAAATTGCCGGGGCTAAATTGGCGCATACCCATGGTCAACCAACAGTGGTTCGATTGTGTTTTTGCTGGCGGCGTTCTGTCTTCTAGGTGGACTAGGCTCCAAGATCGGCACAAGGCATTTGAGTCCCCAACTGGAGCCTGGGGCCTGGTCCTAGGCTTTTCCCTTCAACATAACTAGCAGGAGGCAAAAGATGGAAGAGAAGAAGTGCAAAGATGTATGACTGCACTCTCCCCTCGCCCTCCCTTTTATAGGCGGGCCAAGGAGGGGAACCACTCCCTCAACAAGCGACCGCTGCCTTCCTCCGCCAATCCGTGAAGACTGGGCCGCCGTCTTGATGCTCTCCTGCACCACGCGCCTCCGTTACCTACCCCGCGCGATGCATGCGGCATACGTGGCTAATGATAAGGGCACAGTGGGAAGAGTGAATTGGCAGTTTCTACCCCGTGCGTTAAAGTCATTCATGGGCCATTATAGGAGTGGCCCCACCATGATTGGCGTTACCCACGACGCGCGGGGAAACCAGAAACTTGCCCGGACTCAATATTAATGAAGAAGCAAAGAAGACCTCAAGAGGCCAACCTCTTCCGCACCCCTGCCTGTGCACTTGTTAGGACCTACCCCGACGGCGCTCGACAGCGTGTTCGGGGTAGGTCTGGGGGCTTCTGTCGGTACAACAAACCCTGTGTCCGTTGCCCAGACTTTGCACAGGCACACAAGCAAGTTTACAGCAACGAGGACATGCCAAAGTACAAGAAATCAAGATTCTCAAAAGGCCAACATGCAGATCAAGAGGACCAAGACCAAGCCAGAGAATTAAGAAACCATCAGGAGAAAAGCCTGCCTTGCCGGGCAGGCGAGCCCGGCAAGGGCGGGGATACCCCCGAAAGAAGACCTCCAAGACGCCCCGGTAGGGCCTGCCGGGCTCACGGAGACGCAGCCACCGCACTAAACCACTTCACCACGACGCACGTCGTCGATCAACGTGGTGTCAAGCCGCAAAGTGACTAAGTGGCAGCCATGTACCACATTGTGTCCTCTTTCTACAAGGAATACCCACAGATGACACCCGTCGAACGACGTGTCAACCGAGCAGGCGCGAAGCTGGCCTTGCCGGGCAAGCGACGGTGTGACGTCGAGAGGCACATTTAATGTGCTCTGTCATCCTGCAAAGTTAGGTATGATAGCACTGTTTGCTATCTTATCGGTGCATGATGACTGATTTGCCACTGTGGTGACCCCTTAACCTACAAAAGGAGGCCCGTGGCAACCTTAGAAAGGGTTGTACACTGGATTAGCAAATCCACCCCTCATATTTCATACGCACGTAGCTGTTTAGCCCTAAGGCGACCCTGCTGGGCGAATGGGCTACAAACACCACCATCTTTCCACCATCAATCCACCAAAGTAGGGGTAGGGTTTTACGCCTCACGACAGCCCGAACCTGGGTAAAAGCTGCCTGTGTGATCCCTGTCATCCTGCCCCGCGCTCCTCTACTCTTTGTGCAACGTACCATCCCCCCCGCCGAACCAACCAAGGACCTTTGATCCCATTGGTGACAGTGGTTTCCCGCGACACTTTGTTCTCTTAAACTTAATACTCTAGATGCAGGCAGGAGTCGGTCGATGTGTGTAGTAATAGTAGTAGATGCAGGCATGAGTCGGTCTAATTGACATTGACGTGATGCCTATATTGCATAATCAATGCCTTGGATATCGTCATAACTTTGCGCTTTTCTATCAACTGATCCACAGTAATTTGTTCACACACCGTATTATTTGCCTTCATGAGAGAAGCCTCTAGTGAAATCTATGGCCCCGGGTCTATTTTCCATCATATTAGTTTCCGATTTACTATTCTTGCAAACTTCTATTTTCAGATCTATAAACCAAAAAACCCAAAAATATATTATCTTTTGTTTAGTTCTATTTATCTCTATCAGATCTCACCTTTGCAAGTGACCGTGAAGGGATTGAAAACCACTTTATTGGGTTGGGTTCAAGTGTTTGATTGTTTGTGTAGGTGCATCTATTGGGGACTTTTGCGTTTCTCCTACTAGATTGATACCTTGGTTCTTAAGTGAGGGAAATACTTATCTCTACTGTGTTGCATCACCCTTTCCTCTTCAAGGGAAAAACCAATACAAGCTCAAGACGTAGCATTGATCAAAGATTGTTAAGGTTTCCTAATCATTGACATGATGCCTATATTGCATAATCAATGCCTTGGATATCGTCATAACTTTGCGCTTTTCTATCAACTGATCGACAGTAATTTCTTCACCCACTGATGAAGCTATGTACCTAGGGTAGGGGCATGGACCTGTCCTAAGTACCCTACCCAAGGACATCCCTAGAAGAAGTCACCTTTCAATCGACTTGGAGGTATCCCACTCGACAGATTCACGACACTCGACCATGAAGCAATCACTCGACCAAGATCCAACCACTTGACTGCCACGAGATCTAAAGTCACCCTGCACGCAAACGGTCGGTCATTAAGTAGCTTTTATGGTCATCATAGCACTTTATTAGGGGCGTTACCAGTAACCCCCCAGTCTTAATGTACTTTAAACCCTGCATTACTGAGGGCTGGAGGGGCCTGGCGAACTCTATATAAGCCACCCCCTCCTCAGTATCAGGGGTTCGCACCCCTGTTATTCATACACACATAATTCAGTCGACCGCCTCCGAGCACCGAGACGTAGGGCTGTTACTTCTTCCGAGAAGGGCCTGAACTCGTAATCCTCATGTGCTTGCAACTCCTCCATAGCTAAGATCTAGCCTCTCCATACATACCCCCCTATATCACTGTCAGAGTTAGAACCACGACAGTTGGTGCCCACCGTGTGGCTAGGAGTCTTAGCGCCTAGTTGGAGAAGTTGTGATTTTTTCCGATCTCTTTGATCATGGTTTCAAATGGAGCTTTAGTCGAGGGCCGCGAGATCCGTCTCGGCACGCTCACGTTCATCGCCGACGACTCCGCTTGGCTTCAGGAGGCTCCACTCGACGTCGACGCGCTTCCCGTCCGTAGGGCGACGCACTTTCGCGCATGCGTCCGTGGTGTCCTCCTGCGGCAGCCATCGACCCAGGATTGGTCAGCTCCTGTGGCATCTCCCCGCCCTGTTTCTCGCCGGCGCAAACGCTCCAGTCAGCCACCCCACAAGTCGCGGCAATCGAGCCCGACGAATCCCTCTATGGCCTGTTCCACCTGTCGACTGGCTCCGCAGAGACCGCATCCAAATGCGACAGCAGTGACCCAGCTGCAGAGGTTCTGGTGATCGATGGGCCACACAGTCCTCCCGGTTTCCCCGCGCTGACGGAGGCGCGGATGGGGGCGACCCGTCGCGTCCTCACGAGGAGTATCTCCCCGAGCCTCTCACGTCGTTGCAGCGGGAGGAGCTTCGCCACCGGAACATGGATGCACTCCACACTCCTATCGTTGGAGAAACCCCCGAGGCCCGAGCCTTGGAGGACCACGCTTGGCTAACTTGGCCGAGCGCACTCGACTAGAGAATCTCCAGCGAATACTTCGACGAGCGAGCGCGTCAACAGGGCTCCAGAATCCAGTCGACGTCAACTCTTTCCGCCCCCGCAGGTATATCGTACTCCGATTCAGAATTTGGCGCTGCGGCCCGTATAGCAGAGTCGATTCAGCCCTCTCAGTCAGAGGCTGGCAGAGGCTTGTTGCAAATCAGAGTGTTGCTCCGGGCAGCGGGAGACCAGAATTCCGCTGTTTCTCAGTCGCGGAACAGGACCCACAGTCGATCCGTTGCAGAGGATACAGTCCAGTCGGCTCATAGCCCAAGATCGCCTCCGAGGCATGAGGGACGTGGAGACCGGCGTGATCAGTACAGAAGGAATGAGCAGTATGATCACCGATTCGATCGTGATGATCGACGTCGAGTGCCAACCCCTCCCCCGAGGAGTGGATCATATGTGCCTCGACAGCAGGATGACAGACACCCTCATAGTGTTGGGCGGAGAATTCCAGTCGACCCCAGGGAACCAGGCTTTGATGCGAGGTCCATTCTCGTTCAAGGTTTGGTCGACAGGAATAGAGCTCACCGAGAAGGCCACGACAGAGATGCGCCTACCAGTAGCAGAGTATATGTTTCAGGGCCGGAGTGTTTCAGTCGAGCCATCAGAGCCGTTGTAATTCCTCCCAACTTCAGGTTGGCGACTGGAGTTAGTAAGTTCACCGGTGAGTCCAAGCCCGATACTTGGCTCGAAGATTACCGCGTGGTTGTCCAGATTGGCGGTGGGAATGATGAGGTAGCCATGAAGCATTTGCCTCTCATGTTAGAAGGCTCGGCCAGAGCGTGGCTGAATCAGTTAGCACCCAGCAGCATTTACACTTGGGAGGATCTCTCGCGAGTGTTTGTCACCACATTTGAAGGAACATGCAAGCGACCTGCAGGCCTTACGGAATTGCGGTCTTGCGTGCAGAAACCGAATGAAACTCTGAGGGATTACATCCAGAGGTGGATCACATTGCATCACACAGTTGAAAATGTACCAGATCATCAAGCAGTTTGTGCCTTTAAAGAAGGCGTTAAGTACAGAGAATTGAATCTGAAGTTCGGTCGAACCGGAGAGATGTCTCTGAATCGGATGATGGAGATTGCCACCAAATACGCTAATGGTGAAGATGAGGATCGACTCCGGAGTGGCAAGCATAAAGCAGTCGCCCAGGAAACCGGAGGAAATTCCAGTCGGAAACAGAAGCGGAAAGCCGAGCCAGCCGCTCCTGGGGAGGCCCTGGCCGTAACCCAGGGAAAATTTAAGGGAAAACCCAAAGGACCTTGGAACCCCAAGAAAGTTAAAGACCAAGATGGAAATGATGTTTTGGATCTACCGTGTCACATCCACACCAAGAAAGATGAAGAGGGTAAACTCATTTACCCAAAGCATACCACTCGACAGTGTCGGCTTCTGATCCAGCAGTTTCAGGGCAAGCAGTCCAAAGATAAGGAAAAGGAGTCGGACAAAGTTGAGGACAAGGAAGATAGTGACGATGGGTACCCCCAGGTCAATTCCACCCTGATGATTTTTGCTGATGTTGAGAGCAAAAGTCGACTGAAGGTTATTAACCGTGAGGTAAATATGGTTGCTCCGGCAACACCCCAATTATCTGAAGTGGTCCCAGACTGCCATCACATTCGACCAGTCTGATCACCCTACGCACATTGCCGCCCCTGGGAGGCAAGCTCGGGTGGTCGACCAGTTGTCGAAGGCAACTCGACTGACCAAAGTCCTGATGGATGAGGCAGCGTTTGAACATACTGTATGTAGAAACATTGAAAGGGATGGCATTCCGAATGTCAGGGCTCAGTACCAGTAACATGAGTTTCCATGAGTCATCCTGGAAAGAAAAGCCGAGTTCACTCGGCCAAATTGCTCTTGATGTGGTTTTTGTGATCCAAGAATTACCGCAAGGAAAAGTTGACCATTCAAAAGTTGTGATTTCCAAAGTGCTTATCAATTTTGGGCAGGCCAGCTATGCACGCTTCATGGCTCGACCATGTATGTGTATCTCAAATTGAAGATGCCTGTCCAAAGGTGTGATCACTGTTACAGCAATCGGAAAAAAGCAGAAGAGTGTTTCAGAAAGGCTCAAAGATTGCTGACCGCTCAGATGGCGTGGTCGAGCTTGCAAGAGTACAGAAGACTGCAGATCCGAGTGAGTTGCTACGAGCTAAGAAAGCCTGCTCAGAATCAGCTTTTCAATCGTCCGTGAAAACGAAGGCAGTTCACATTCACCCGACCGATCCAAATGCTACTCCGACTCACATCTCAACGACTCTCGACTCCAAATAGGAAGAAGCGCTCATCCAGTTCCTCCGTGAGAACTGGAACATCTTCGCATGGAAGCCTACTGACATGCCTGGAGTTCCCAGGGGGCTGGCTGAG
>NC_053026.1:6074988-6092890 GCF_003073215.2 Triticum urartu | reverse complement strand
AGTCGGTGGTACCAGTCTCACGTAAGAGTACGTGTAAGGTCGGTCCGGGCCGCTTCATCCCACGATGCCGCCGAATCAAGATAAGACTAGTAACGGCAAGCAAATTGACAAAATCAACTCCCACAACAACTTGTGTTCTACTCGTGCATAGAAACTACGCATAGACCTAGCTCATGATGCCACTGTTGGGGATCGTAGCAGAAATTCAAAATTTTCTACGCATCACCAAGATCAATCTATGGAGTAATCTAGCAACGAGGGGAAGGAGAGTGCATCTACATACCCTTGTAGATCGCTAAGCGGAAGCGTTCAAGTGAACGAGGTTGATGGAGTCGTACTCGTCGTGATTCAAATCACCGATGATCCTAGTGCCGAACGGACGGCACCTCCGTGTTCAACACACGTACAGCCCGGTGACGTCTCCTACGCCTTGATCCAGCAAGGGGAGAAGGAGAGGTTGGGGAAGACTCCATCCAGCAACAGCACGACGGCGTGGTGGTGGTGGAGGAGCGCGGGACTCCAGCAGGGCTTCGCCAAGCACTACGAGAGACGAGGAGGAAGAGGGGTAGGGCTGCGCCAACAGGGAGATTGAATCACGTGTTGGGCTGCCCCTTTGCTCAAGTATATATAGGGGGAGGGGAGGGGCTGCGCCCCCACCTAGGGTTTCCTCCCTAGGGGTGGCGGCAGCCCCCAGAGCCCATCTGGGAGGCGACCAAGGGGGAGAGAGAGGGGGGCGCACCTAGGGTGGGCCTCAAGGCCCATCTGCGCCTAGGGTTTGCCCCCTCTCCTCTTGAGGACGCCTTGGGCCTTGGTGGGAGGCGCCCCAGCCCACATAGGGGCTGGTCCCTTCCCACTATTGGCCCATGTAGGCCTCCGGGGCTGGTGGCCCCTCCCGGTGGACCCCCGGACCCCTCCGGTGGTCCCAGTACACTACCAGTGATGCCCGGAACACTTCTGGTGGCCAAAACCATACTTCCTATATATCAATCTTTACCTCCGGACAATTCCGGAACTCCTCATGACGTCCGGGATCTCATCTGGGACTCCGAACAACATTCGGTAACGGCATACATACTTTCCCTATAACCCTAGCGTCATCGAACCTTAAGTGTGTAGACCCTACGGGTTCGGGAGTCATGCAGACATGGCCGAGACAACTCTCCGGTCTATAACCAACAGCGGGATCTGGATACCCATGTTGGCTCCCACATGTTCCACGATGATCTCATCGGATGAACCACGATGTCAAGGACTTAATCAATCCCGTATTCAATTCCCTTTGTCTAGCGGTATTATACTTGCCCAAGATTCGATCGTCGGTATCCCGATACCTTGTTCAATCTCGTTACTGGCAAGTCCCTTTACTCGTTCCGTAACACATCATCCCGTGATCAACTCCTTGGTCACATTGTGCACATTATGATGATGTCCTACCGAGTGGGCCCAGAGATACCTCTCCGTTACACGGAGTGACAAATCCCAGTCTCGGTTCGTGCCAACCCAACAAACACTTTCGGAGATACCTGTAGTGTACCTTTATAGCCACCCAGTTACGTTGTGACGTTTGGCACACCCAAAGCACTCCTACGGTATCCGGGAGTTGCACAATCTCATGGTCTAAGGAAATGGTACTTGACATTAGAAAAGCTTTAGCATACGAACTACACGATCTTTGTGCTAAGCTTAGGATTGGGTCTTGTCCATCACATCATTCTCCTAATGATGTGATCCCGTTATCAACGACATCCAATGCCTATGGTCAGGAAACCGTAACCATCTATTGATCAACGAGCTAGTCAACTAGAAGCTTACTAGGGACATGGTGTTGTCTATGTATCCACACATGTATCTGAGTTTCCTATCAATACAATTCTAGCATGGATAATAAACGATTATCATGAACAAGGAAATATAATAATAACCAATTTATTATTGCCTCTAGGGCATATTTCCAACAGTCTCCCACTTGCACTAGAGTCAA
This sequence comes from Triticum urartu, assembly GCF_003073215.2. Taxonomy (NCBI): domain Eukaryota; kingdom Viridiplantae; phylum Streptophyta; class Magnoliopsida; order Poales; family Poaceae; genus Triticum; species Triticum urartu. The sequence continues at coordinate 6,090,909 of NC_053026.1, read as the reverse complement.
TAATCTAGTTCAGATCGCCATGTGATTAACACTCATAGGTCACATCGCCATGTGACCAACATCCAAGAGTCTACTAGACTCAATGATCTAGTTGACATCACTATGTGATTAACACTCAAAGAGTTCTGGGTTTGATCATGTTATGCTTGTGAGAGAGGTTGTAGTCAACGGGTCTTGCCATATTCAGATCCCTATGTATTTCGCAAAACTTTATGTCATATCGTAGATGTTGCTACCACGTTCCACTTGGAGCTATTCCAAATTGTTGCTCCATTATACGTATTCGGTATCTCTACTCGGAGCTATCCGGATAGGTGTTAAGCTTGCATCAACGTAACTCTTTATGTCGAACTCTTTATGACCTCCATAACCGAGAAACATTTCCTTATTCCTCTAAGGATAATTTTGACCGCTATCTGGTGATCTACTCCTAGATCACCTTTGTACCCTCTTGCCAGACATGTGGCAAGGCACACATTAGGTGCGGTACTTAGCATGGCATACCGTATAGAGCCTATGACAAGAGCATAGTGGACGACCTTCGTCCTTCCTCTTTCTTCTGCCGTGGTCAATCTTTGAGTCTTACTCAACTTCACACCTTACAACTCAGGTGAGAACCCCTTATTTGACTGATCTATTTTGAACTCTTTCAAAAACATGTCAAGGTGTGCGTTCTTTGAAAGTATCATCAGGCGTCTTGATCTATTTCTATAGATCTTGATGCCCAATATGTAAGCAGCTTTATCCAGGTCTTCCTTTGAAAATCACTCTTCAAACAACCGTTTATGCTTTCCAGAAATTCTACATTATTTCAGATCAACAATATGTCATCCACATATACTTATCAGAAATATTGTAGTGCTCCCACTCACTTTCTTGTAAATACAAGTTTCTAGCAAACATTGTATAAACCTAAAGCTTTGATCACTCCATCAAAGCATATATTCTGATTCCGAGATGCTTGCTCTAGTCCATAGAAGGATCGCTGGAGCCAGCATGCCTTTTAGCATCCTTAGGATCGACAAAACCTTTTATTGTATCACATACAACTTTTTCTTACGAAAACTCGTAAGAAAACCTTTTGTCACCAGTAATAGCAACTGAACTGGTATCCAATACCCAGGTGCTACCAGGAGTACTAGCGAGGTACACATTAATAACACGTATATACTTTGTTGAAGTTGCCAGCCTTCTTATCTTCCATGCATTTGGGGTAATTCCGCTACCAGTGACCATCCCCTTTACAATAGAAGCACTTAGTCTCGGGTTTGGGTTCAACCTTGGGTTCCTTTACTGGAGCGGCAACTGTTTTGCCATCCATGAAGTTTCCCTTCTAGCCCTTGCCCTTCTTGAAACCAATGGTCTTATTAAACCATCAACACTTGATGCTCCTTCTTGATTTCTACCTTTTGCGGTCTTAAGCACCGCGAATAGCTCCAGGATCAACTCCATCCCTTGCATGTCATAGTTCATCACGAAGATCTAATAGCTTAGTGATAGTGGCTAGAGAACTCTATCAATCACTATATTATCTGGAAGTTTAACTCCCACTTGATTTAAGTGATTGTAGCACCCAGACATTCTGAGCACATGCTCACTAGCTGAGCTATTCTCCTCCATCTTGTCGGCAAAAGAACTTGTCAGAGGTCTCACACCTCTCAACACGGGCATGAGCCTGAAATCCCAATTTCAGCTCTTGGAACATCTCATATGTTCTGTGGCATTCAAAACGTCATTGGAATCCCAATTCTAAGCCGTAAAGTATGGTGCACTAAACTATCAAGTAGTCATCAGGATGTGTCTGTCAGGTGTTCACAACATCCACAGATGACGTTGTAGGGGTTTACACATCGAGCGGTGCATCAAATACGTAAGCCTTCTTGAGGACACTCCTCGGACTACGGACCCAGTCCGCATCATTGCTTACAATACTTTTCAACTTGGTCTTTCTCTAAGGAACGTATTGAAAACGGGAGCTACAACGTGAGCTATTTATCTCACTATTTGCAAAAGACAATTTAGACTATGTCATGATATTGAGTTCATTTAATGAACTCCCACTCAGATAGACATCCCTCTAGTCATCTAAGTGAAACAATGAGATCCGAGTCAACTAGGCCGTTGTCCGATCATTCACGTGAGACGAACTAGTCAACAATCGGTGAACATCTTCATGTTGATCGTTATCTTCTATACGACTCATTCGAACCTTTTTGGTCTTCCCGTGTTCCGAGCCATGTCTGTACATGCTAGGCTCGTCAAAGTCAACCTAAGTGTTTTTGCTGTGTAAATTCTGCTTACACCCATTGTTATTCGAACGCTAGAATCTATCACACCCGATCATCACTCACGTGGTGCTTCGAAAACAACGAACCTTCGCAACGGCACAGTTAGGGGGAAACCTTTTCTTGAAATTTAGTGAGGGGTCCATCTTATTTAGGCTACCGTCGTTCTAAGCAAATAAGATGTAAAAACATGATAAAACATCAATGCAATCAAATAGTGACATGATATGCCAATATCATTTTGCTTCCTTTTGATCTCATCTTGGGGCTCCATGGATCATCGTTATCACCGGGCATGACACCATGATCTCCATCATCATGATCTCCATCATCGTGTCTTCTTGAAGTTGTCTCATCATCTATTACTTCTACTACTATGGCTAATGCTTTAGCAATAAAGCAAAGTAATTACATGACGTTTATGTTGACACGCAGGTCATAAATAAATAAAGACAACTCTTATGGCTCCTGCCGGTTGTCATAGTCATCGACATGCAAGTCGTGATTCCTATTACAAGAACATGATCAATCTCATACATCACATATATCATTCATCACATCCTTTTGGCCAAATCACATCACAAGGCATATGCTGCAAAAACAAGTTAGATGTCCTCTAATTGTTGTTGCAAGTTTTTACGTGGCTGCTATAGGTTTCTATCAAGAACGTTTCTTACCTACGCGAAAACCACAATGTGATATGCCAATTTCAATTTACCCTTCATAATAGTAGAAAACGGGCCATTAGCACCGGTTCGTAAGGCCCTTTAGTGCCGGTTTCGGAACCGGCACTAACATTTCGGCACTAAAGGCCCCCCCCTTTAGTACCGGTTCAGCACGAACCGGTGCTAAAGGGCAACCACGTGGCACGAGCCAGCTCCGGGGGCCGGGAGCCCTTTAGTACCGGTTGGTAACACCAACCGGTACTAAAATGTTTGGGGGGTTTTTGGTTTTATGATTTCTTTTTCATTTAATTTTGTGTTTTCCATTTTAATTCTTTTTCGTTTGCTGGTATTTTACGGTACTACACATTGTACACATTATGCATATATATATATAAATAGAATTTCTAGTGGAACCAATCATATATATATATCATCAATGTCTCACAAACCACCATATTAATTTACACATACACACATGTATAGCTATATACAATTTCTCCTACATATGCATGTTGCCTTCGGAGCCAGTGGCATTAGCCTAATTGGTGCCTTCGGAGCACGATGACAATTGGAAGTGGTTCATGACATGTTCGATGGGGGCGGTAGCGGGTAATAGTATTCTCCCTTCGGATTTATGACCTGGTCGAGCAAAAATCCCGCTATTTCCTCTTGAAGTGCTTCTACGCGCTCTGTTTCTAGGAGCTTGTCCCGCACCTCTTTAAACTGTTAAGAAGGAGATCAATATGCATGTGTATTAGTTGTGTGACTAGATATCGATAATGGTGTAAAAATTGTGAATAGTGTTCTGACAATCGTACCCATTCCTGTCTTTGAGATCTGCTCCTTTCGGACGCCATCATGCGAATGTTCTCGCAAACGCAGTATGCACACAGATTAGTCCCCTGCGCCTGCTTCAGGGCCTTTATTACGAGAATGGAATTTAATTTGATCAGATAATAATTAATCAAGCATGATAATTAAAGAGATGGCAGCTAGCTAGCTAGCTAGTACTACTTAATTACTTACCTTGGATTGAAACCATTTCAGCTGTGGTTTCCATTCGCCTTCTGTGACGCTGATGAACCTTGCCCAAGCCCTGCCCGCCGACAAAGAAAATGAATAAAGGGGTTATTAAATAGTTCATATCATGAAATGACGAACTAAATAGGCCGAGATATATAGTTAATAATGATTGAAATTACCTGTTGACTATCCCATACAAGATGTTGTAGTCACTATTTGCTTTGAGTAGCGAGTCCAGTATTTCAACTATTCCGGCGTCAACTTTAATGATACAAAAGATCCAGTGAAATCTGCATGCACACACGTTTGCATGTCTTAATTAAGCGGGCATTTGTAAGCAAAAACATGTAGCTAGCTAGTAGGCAAAAACAGAGAATTTGTAGTACAAGAAAGTGTGACTCACTCGAAGTTGTAAGGAAGTAGTATATCTTCATTGTATTTGAGGCCCTTCAAGAACTCTAGCATGCTATCCTCTACCTGCTTTTCATAATACTTGCTCATTTTCCATGTGTATTGATTAACGGTGTTTGGGTCAATGAACCCAATGCCATAGCGTCCACCTTTTCTCACTTCATACATCTTCATCCTGCATAATACCACAGAAAAGAATATAGTGAGGATAATTACAGGTAATGATTGATCAAAAGGATCACTACAGCTAGCTTGAGAGTTAAATTAATTACAGAAAGAAATCACTTACAGACAATAGCAACTGACGATAGATTTGTCGAGTGCGTCTTGATTGTATAACTGAAACAGTTCAGAATACTCAACGGCCAAAGCTTTCTCATGGTAGTAATGATCCTCCTTGACATACACCATGAGGGACTCTCGATCGGATCTCTTGGTAATGTCCATGTACCATTGATGCAATTCATACATTCTCGTTGGGAGCTTCTTGACATCTTCTGGCTTGACCAAAGGTTGGCCCCGGACATATTTCCATTTTATTTCCTCCTCTGTAATCACAGGCATGTCCTCGATCTCGAGGAGTTGTCCAATAGTGATCTTGAGTTCTTCAGCCTACATTATATGCTCCTGGGTTATTACCACATCGCCCACCTCGGGAACTTAAACTGTTTGGCCACAATAATATTGGGCGCGCGTACTGTCACGTGTTGTCGGCACAACAAGCGGGGGGGGGGGGTCGATTGCGCCGCCTGTTCTCCCAGCTGGGCAACGGTTTTCCCGCATTTTTCGACAGCTGCTTGTTGTTTGCTCGAGCTCGAGCTCGCCTCCTTCTGTAGACGTTGTCGATGTAACTTCCTGATGTGGCGCTCACAGTCTGTGTCAACAGGCTTAGGAGCTGGTGGTTGAGCCATACGAATGAAGTGGTCAACTACTTCCACATGCACTTTCTCCCTTGGCGGCGGTGGCGGTTTCGGTCCAAAATGGGCGTCGACTTCTGCCGGCACTATGGCATTGGTTTGCTCCTCGGTCCTGTCGTAAGCCCTCACAGGAAGAGGAGTAGTGAGGTTTGGACCATATTTATATCGCTTGCCTCCGCCTGTACTTCCTGTACTATGACCTCGACTGGTACCGCTACGCACCATAGCTGCGGGGTGTCTCTTCTGCGATTGCTGAGGCGGCGGAGACGGCTGACGGGGCTGAGTTGGACGAGGAGGAGTGGCCTGAAGCTGTGCCGGACTTGGAGGAGGAGTGGCTTGACACTTTGCGGGACTTGGAGGAGGAGGAGTGGCCTCACGCGTTGGTGGACTTGGAGGAGCGGGAGTCTGCTGACTCGGTGGCGGACTTCGACGAGGAGTCGGGTGACGCGGTGTCGGTGGCCTTCGAAAAATGATGCAATCCTTTCTCCATAGGATGATACGATGTTTGGCATCTCCGAGTGTCTGCTCCTCATCACCTCTGGGAATGCCAAGCTCTAGCCCCGAATATTGGTCCACCACCTCATCAACCAAGACACGAGCATAGCCCGCCGGAATCGGGTTGCAATGGAAGGTTGCCTTGGGGGAATTTGAAAAAGCAACGGCGTCCGCTACCTTCATGGATATGTTCTTCATTTTGAAGTGTAGCTCGCAGTTAGTGTTCTCCGTGATGTCATCCACGGGGTATCTATCCAGCACTACTGCGTCGCCCGGGGCGGAACCCACGCTGCTTCTCGGCATGGATGGGGCGGTGGTATCCAATGCTGGATCATCCGCTAGCTCCTGCAGCTGCTGAGACCCCCTTTGCTGGCTAAGTGAGTCGATCTGCTCCTGCTGCCGCTGGAATTTAGCTGCCAATTCCGCTTGACTTGCTTCAAGGCCTTGAAGGCGTTCATAGTCGAGCTTCCTTTGCTCCTCCTCCATCTGCCTCTTCTTCTCCTCCGCAATCTTCTTTCTCGCACGGGTTCTGTAGTCGGTGTTCCAGTCCGAAAACCCCTCATACCACGGAATAGCGCCGTTGCCTCGTGTTCTTCCCGGGTGTTCAGGATTTCCCAGGGCACGCGTAAGCTCGTCGTTCTCTCTGTTGGGCTGGAACACCCCTGATCGAGCCTCATCTATTGCAAAAAGTAGCGCATCATCGGCTCTGTTCAGACATGCCTTCGTCGAAACATTGCCTGTCTTCGGGTCCAACTCCCCCCCATGCGCATAGAACCAAGTCCTGCACCTGGGGGGCCAGCTCTTACTAACCGGAGTGACACCTGCATCCTCCATCTCTTTCTCAGACTTATCCCACTTAGGCATTGCCACCGCGTAGCCACCTGGCCCCAGCTTATGGAACTTATCCTTTTTTTCGGCATTGGCCTTGTTTATTCCTGACCGTTCCTTAGCTAATTCTGAATCCTTGAATTTCACGAAATCGTCCCAATGAGCACTTTGATTCTCTAGTATCCCCTCGAATACTGGAGTCTTCCTTCCTCCCTTGACGTACTTCTCCCATGTCATTCTCTTGTGGTTCTTGAATGCAACCGCCATCTTCCTAAAAGCAGCGTCCTTGACTTTCCGCACGTCTGCTTCTGTGAAATTATCTGGTAAGGTGAAATGTTCCATGAGAGTATCCCAAAGCAGATTTTTTTGCTTCTCATCGACAAAAGTAACATCTGGACGTGGATTTGCTGGCTTTCTCCATTCTTGAAGGGAGATCGGGAGTTGGTCCTTCACAATAACTCCGCACTGACGAACGAACTTGTCCGCAATCTTCTTAGGCGCTAATGGTTCGCCATTAGGTCTGATTGCCTCGAAATTGTACTTTACGCCCTCCTTCAACTTTTTGTTCGGGCCTCGTTTCATCCTTTTGCCTGAAGATTTGCTCGATCCAGATGGCTGAAAGAAGAAAGATCGATTCGTTAATATATCTTCAACTCATTTAAAACATGCGATGATCACCAGATTCCTGCTTATATAAATATATATACCTCGCCGGTGTTTGTTGTTTCAGGATCAACATGTTCTTCGTCGTAGTTCATGACTTCATCTTCTCGATCGTCGTGATCGAATATCATATCACCCTCTCCGGTGTTGTTTAGATATTCGGAGCCGTCAAAATCTTGTTCATTCTGATCATCATCTGGCCCGCGTATGATATCGAGCATGGTCTGTTCTCTATCTCTGTCGGTATTGTCCGCCATAGCTTTTATTTAGCTATGCCAAAAGAAATATAAAACAATTTAGTATAATCTCGAATAATAGATATAATCTCGAATACATTGTCTCGAATAATAGATATAATCTCGAATACATCATCTCGAATAATAGATATAATATTGAATACATCACTAGCTAGCGCTAATAAAGATCGAATAGTACAGAGTAATCTAGGCCACTCGCGGTTCCTGAGGTGCGGGCGGTGGACACCCAAAGAGAAGGAACCATCACTGGATCATAGCTCGGTTGATCTCCCCAAAGAACCTGCCAGGTATTGGAGAACCTGACGTCCATAGCAGCCATGTAGCGATGGACGTGCTCGTCCTCCTCCCTGACACGGCGACGTACCACCTCTGGCGGGGCCGGCTCCCTCCGCACCGAAAGTGGCCCACGTGAATGCCACCAAAGGAGATGAGGGTCGACGACGAGACCCGGGGCCGGGTTCCTCACCAAGCATCGCGCCCCTGAAGGTAGCACCTCCCAGTGCCAGCCCGGCGGAGCCCAGTCCCGGACATGGGTCCTCTGAAGCAGGACGTCGTCGCGGACGTGTCGACGGCGAGGATGCGGGCCGGGCATCGTCGACAACAAAATACTATATGCCACAAAAGTAAAGTAACATTTTTTAAATGATGGATTGTGATGATTTCATATATGCAAATTCTAAATTTTATAACTAAAAATATAAGAAACTAAAAAAACATCGATCATCGTCTAACAATTTGAAATTAATCTAATTCATCTAGCTAGCTAAAACTAACATTTCCAAAATTTCTAACATTTCTATATAACTAACATTTCTATAACATTTGACATTATATATATTATAACTAACATTTCTACATACTATTTGACATTAATCTAATCTAATTAATTAATTCATCTAAAACTTTGTATGAAAAACAGAAAAACAGAAAAAACTAAAAGCTAAAAGCAGAAAAATTGTGTGTGTGCGCGTCTAGTGTGTGTGTGTGTGTGCATGTAGTGTGTGTGTGCATGCGCGCGTGTGTGTGCGCACGGTCGGCGCCGGCGCCGGCGCCGGTGTGCGCTACGATCGATTGGAGACGAGGAGAGGGGCCGGGGTTGGGGCAAGGTCGAGGCGACGGCGACGGCGAGGGCGAGGTCGATCCAAAGGCGACGGCGACGGCGAAGTGAGGGGATCGGCGACCGGGACGGCGACGGGGGTGCCGCGGAGTCGACGGGGACGACGCGACGAGGACGGGGGCGTCGCGGAGTCGACGGGGACGGCGCGACGGGGGCGGCGACGGCGCGGGACAGGGCGGCGGCAGAGAGAAGTGGGAGATGAGAAACTGAAAATTTTCGAAGTGTTTCTTATATAGGGGACACCTTTAGTACCGGTTGGAGCCACCAACCGGTACTAAAGGCCTGTTTTGGCCAGGCCAAGCGGGGGGGAGCACCCCCCTTTAGTACCGGTTCCTGGCTCCAACCGATACTAAAGCCCCCCCCTTTAGTACCGGTTGGTGCCACGACCCGGTACTAAAGGGGGTGCGCTGCCAGGCGAGGGGCGCAGAAGTTTAGTCCCACCTCGCTAGCCGAAGGGCGCTCACACCTGCTTATAAGCCCCGCCGCCGCTACTGTCTCGAGCTCCTCTCTAATGCAGGCCTTCTGGGCCTACCTCTGCTACTCTGCCCTGTTGGGCCTATTGGGCTTGCGGGCCTGCATCCTGGCCCAACAACAGGTTGGGTTTCTAGTCGTATGCAGGCCGCTGTGGCCCGGTAGGTGGGCTTTTTTCATTTAGTTTTTTCTTTTCTGCTTTATTTATTTTGTTTTATTTATTTTTAGTTGTTTTTTGCTGTATTTAGAGTTTCTTTGTGAATATTTTTGATAGTTTTTAGAAACTTTCAGTTAGTGTCGGTAGTTTTTAAATTTGAATAGTTTAAATTTTGAATTATTTGAAACTTGTGTGAATCACTAGTTTGTGAATAACTTAACTTTAAAAATACATTTTCCAGTGATTCTTTTTTATTATGTTTAATATTAGTGTGTTTTATCATTATATTCAATTTGGTAATGCTTAAGTTATTTAAAAATGAAATGCCTTTGTAACGGATGAGTTTTCGTCCGAAACCCTGATACTTCGAAACAGATTGTCCATTTTGTACATGAAGTGTATCCAGTTTTTGCGGTAACCCTCTCTACTTTTTTGCACATGCTATGTGGGTGAAATTATGATACCATGCCAACTTTCATCCTTTTCTGAGTTCATTTGAAATGCTTTTCAATTTCAGGGTCATTTAGCTGCAAAAATCAATAAATGCATGAAAGATTTGCTTGCACATAAAATTTCATCGCGTTTCAAATGCCAAAACACATAACTAGCTACCCTAACTATTACAGAGATTCCCTCCTGGGTGTGAAACACAGAAGAAAGTGATGATAGCTAAGCCGATCACATCCCAGATCTTTGGGTGTGAAACTTTTTCTTCGCGTGTGTCCCTTTGCGTCGTAGCCATGGAAAATCTTCATCATTTAACGGGATGCTCGGGTCAATGTTCACTGTGAATGGAGCAATTCCATCAAACTTTTCATAATCTTCTGACTTGTCTGTCTTGTCATCCACTCCCACGATGTTTCTCTTCCCAGAAAGAACTATGTGCCGCTTTGACTCATCGTACGATGCATTCGCTTCCTTATCGTTTCTTTTTCTTGGCTTGGTAGACATGTCCTTCACATAGAAAACCTGTGCCACATCATTGGCTAGGACGAATGGTTCGTCTGCATACGCAAGATTGTTGAGATCCACTGTTGTCATTCCGTACCACGGGTCTTCCGTTACCCCGCCTCGTGTCATATTGACCCATTTGCACCGAAACAAAGGGACCTTCAAACCACGTCGATAGTCAAGTTCCCATATGTCCTGTATATAACCATAATATGTTTCCTTTCCCGTCTTGGTTTCTGCATCAAAGAGGACACCACTGTTTTGGTTGGTGCTCTTCTTATCTTGGGCGATCGTGTAAAATGTATTACCATTTATCTCGTACCCTTTGAAAGTCATTATATTCAAAGATGGTAACTGGGAAAGCAAGTACATGTCATCTTAAATAGAGGTGTCATGCATGGTACGTGCTTGCAACCAGCTGGCGAAACTCCTGGTTTGTTCACGTGTAATCCAGTCATCAGACCGCTCCGGGTGTTTGGAGCGTAGCAAATTCTTGTGTTCATCCATATACGGAGCCACCAAGGCGGAATTCTGTAGAACTGTGTAGTGTGCTTCAGTGAGAGAATGTCCGTCCATACATATTATTTGTTCCCCTCCTAGCGTGCCTTTTCCATCCAGTCTGCCCTTATGCCGCGATTCAGGAACACCAATCGGCTTAAGGTCAGGAATAAAGTCAATACAAAACTCAATGACCTCCTCATTTTGACGGCCCTTGGAGATGCTTCCTTCTGGCCTAGCACGGTTATGAACATATTTCTTTAAGACTCCCATGAACCTCTTAAAGGGGAACATATTGTGTAGAAATACAGGACCCAAAACGTTAATCTCTTCGCATAGGTGAACTAGGACGTGCGTCATGATGTTGAAGAAGGATGGTGGGAACACCAACTCGAAACTGACAAGACATTGCACCAAATCATTCTGTAACCTTGGTATGATTCTGGATCGATTACCTTCTGAGAGATTGCATTGAGAAATGCACATAGCTTCACAATGGCTAATCGAACGTTTTCCGGTAGAAGCCCCCTCAATGCAACCGGAAGCAGTTGCGTCATAATCACGTGGCAGTCATGAGACTTTAGGTTCTGGAACTTTTTCTCTGCCATGTTTATTATTCCCTTTATATTCGACGAGAAGCCAGACGGTACCTTAATACTGAGCAGGCATTCAAAGAAGATTTCCTTCTCTTCTTTGGTAAGAGCGTAGCTTGCATGACCCTGATGTATGCCATCTTTTCTGTGCATACGTTGCTGGTCCTCCCGTGCCTCAGGTGTATCTTTTGTCTTCCCATACACGCCCAAGAAGCCAAGCAGGGTCACACAAAGATTCTTCGTCACGTGCATCACGTCGATTGCGGAGCGGACCTCGAGGTCTTTCCAATAGGGCAGGTCCCAAAATATAGATTTCTTCTTCCACATGGGTGTGCGTCCGTCTGCGTCATTCGGAATAGGTTGTCCACCAGGACCCTTTCCAAAGACCATTCCATTCCACAGTTGTAAGAGTTCTTCAGCTAATGGCCTTAGGTACACATCAATGTCATTGCCGGGTTGCTTAGGGCCTTGGATGAGCACTGGCATCATAATGAACTTTCGCTTCATGCACAACCAAGGAGGAAGGTTATACAAACATAGAGTCACAGGCCAGGTGCTATGGTTGTTGCTCTGCTCCCCAAAAGGATTAATGCCATCTGCGCTTAGACCAAACCATACGCTCCTTGCGTAATCTCCAAACTCCTTCCCGTACTTTCTTTCGATTTTTCTCCACTGCGACCCGTCAGCGGGTACTCTCAACTTTCCGTCTTTCTTACGGTCTTCTCTGTGCCATCGCATTGCCTTGGCATGCTCTTTGTTTTGGAACAAACGTTTCAACCGTGGTATTATAGGAGCATACCACATCACCTTGGCAGGAATCTTCTTCCTGGGGCGCCGGCCCTCGACATCACCAGGGTCATCGCGGCAGATCTTATAGCGCAATGCACCACATACCGGGCAAGCGTTCAAATCCTCGTACTCACCGCGGTAGAGGATGCAATCATTAGGGCATGCATGTATCTTCTGCACCTCTAACCCTAGAGGGCAGACAACCTTCTTTGCTTCGTACGTACTCTCGGGAAATTCGTTGTCCTCTGGAAGCATATCCTTTATCATTACCAGCAACTTTCCAAATCCCTTGTCAGATACACCATTCTCTGCCTTCCATTGCAGCAATTCCAGTGTGGTGCCCAGCTTTTTCTTGTCACCTACGTAATTCGGGTACAACAATTTTTTGTGATCCTCTAACATGCGCTACAACTTCTTCTTCTCCAAATCACTTGCGCAGTTTCTCTTTGCATCGGCAATGGCCCGACCTAGATCATCAACGGGCTCATCTGATGCCTCTTCTTCAGCTTCTTCCCGCATTGCCGGCTCAGCTTCTTCCCCCATTGTTGTATCATCGTATTCAGGGAACCCATGGCCAGGATAGCTGTCGTCGTCCTCTTCTTCTTCATTGTCTTCCATCATAACCCCTCTTTCTCCGTGCTTGGTCCAAACATTATAATGGGGCATGAAACCGGTCTTAAACAGGTGGACGTGAATGGTTCTTGACGTAGAGTAATTGTGACCATTCTTACAGCGAGCACATGGACAAGGCATAAAACCATCTGCCCGCTTGTTTGCCTCAGCTGCAAGCAGAAAAGTACGCACGCCCTCAACGAACTGGGGAGAGCATCGGTCATCGTACATCCATTGCCGGCTCATCTTCATTACACAACACCGAATAGACCAAATTAATACAAGTTCATACATAAAGTTCATACAACACTTAAATGCAACAAACAAATAACTCTCTAGCTAAAGCATTTAAATGCAACAACAAATACGATCAAGATCGCAACTAAGGTAACAATGGATCCAACAGCATAATGATACCAAGCCTCACTATCGATGGCATATTTTCTAATCTTTCTAATCTTCAAGCGCATTTTCTCCATCTTGATCTTGTGATCATCGACGACATCGGCAACATGCAACTCCAATTCCATCTTCTCCCCCTCAATTCTTTTCAATTTTTCTTTCAAGTACTCGTTTTCTCTTTCAACTAAATTTAACCTCTCCGCAATAGGGTCGGTTGGAATTTCAGGTTCAGATACCTCCTAGAAAAAATTTCTATGTCAACTTGATGGGCATAATTTGTCATAAACACGAAATGCAACTAGTTTTAAAAGAGAATATACATACCACATCCGAATCATAACAAGGACTAGGGCCGACGGGGACGGATATCAAAACCATGGCACTATATGTATAACAAACAACGTACGGGTAAGATAATTATACGAGTAACTATATATCCAAATCACAAACATCAATTTTTATATAAAATTTCATGAACAAGAGGCTCACCACAAGGTGGTGCCGGCGACGGGACGGTGCGGGCGATCGACGGTGGCTACGATGGAGATTTAGAAGGCACTAAGTAAACCACACCTACATATGCAAACTAAGTGTTATTTTTGACCTCAAATTGCATATAAATCAAATACTAGCACACATATATATATATATCCTCCCAAATTACTAAACTCACAAATTAATCACTATATAAACCAATGCAAGAGCTAATCTAGCAATGAGAGATGAAAGGACAAAGTTGCTAACCTTTGTGATCATTTGAATGGATGAGGGCCTTCAAATCTTGACAAATTTTGGGCAAAATGTGTGATGAGCTTGAGAGGAAGAGGGGAAGAACAGAGAGGAGAGGGGAAAGGGGAAGAATAGAGCGAGCTCGGGTGGATGAAGGGTTTATGTAGGACGACCTTTAGTACCGGTTCGTGCCAAGAACCGGTACTAAAGGGGCTGGAGGGGCCCCAGTCTGACAACATCCTGCCACCACTCTCATTAGTACCAGTTCGTGGCACGAACCGGTGCTAAAGGTTCGCCACGAACCGGTACTAATGAAAGCGGCCCGGCTAGCCCTTGGAACCGGCACTAATGTATACATTAGTGCCGGCTCAAATACAAACCGGCACTAATGTGCCTCACGATTGACCCTTTTTCTACTAGTGTAAGGACCCTTATGCAACTAGTGCATGTCAGTCGGTGGTACCAGTCTCACGTAAGAGTACGTGTAAGGTCGGTCCGGGCCGCTTCATCCCACGATGCCGCCGAATCAAGATAAGACTAGTAACGGCAAGAAAATTGACAAAATCGACGCCCACAACAACTTGTGTTCTACTCGTGCATAGAAACTACGCATAGACCTAGCTCATGATGCCACTGTTGGGGATCGTAGCAGAAATTCAAAATTTTCTACGCATCACCAAGATCAATCTATGGAGTAATCTAGCAACGAGGGGAAGGAGAGTGCATCTACATACCCTTGTAGATCGCTAAGCGGAAGCGTTCAAGTGAACGAGGTTGATGGAGTCGTACTCGTCGTGATTCAAATCACCGATGATCCTAGTGCCGAACGGACGGCACCTCCGTGTTCAACACACGTACAGCCCGGTGACGTCTCCTACGCCTTGATCCAGCAAGGGGAGAAGGAGAGGTTGGGGAAGACTCCATCCAGCAACAGCACGACGGCGTGGTGGTGGTGGAGGAGCGCGGGACTCCAGCAGGGCTTCGCCAAGCACTACGAGAGACGAGGAGGAAGAGGGGTAGGGCTGCGCCAACAGGGAGATTGAATCACGTGTTGGGCTGCCCCTTTGCTCAAGTATATATAGGGGGAGGGGAGGGGCTGCGCCCCCACCTAGGGTTTCCTCCCTAGGGGTGGCGGCAGCCCCCAGAGCCCATCTGGGAGGCGACCAAGGGGGAGAGAGAGGGGGGCGCACCTAGGGTGGGCCTCAAGGCCCATCTGCGCCTAGGGTTTGCCCCCTCTCCTCTTGAGGACGCCTTGGGCCTTGGTGGGAGGCGCCCCAGCCCACATAGGGGCTGGTCCCTTCCCACTATTGGCCCATGTAGGCCTCCGGGGCTGGTGGCCCCTCCCGGTGGACCCCCGGACCCCTCCGGTGGTCCCAGTACACTACCAGTGATGCCCGGAACACTTCTGGTGGCCAAAACCATACTTCCTATATATCAATCTTTACCTCCGGACAATTCCGGAACTCCTCATGACGTCCGGGATCTCATCTGGGACTCCGAACAACATTCGGTAACGGCATACATACTTTCCCTATAACCCTAGCGTCATCGAACCTTAAGTGTGTAGACCCTACGGGTTCGGGAGTCATGCAGACATGGCCGAGACAACTCTCCGGTCTATAACCAACAGCGGGATCTGGATACCCATGTTGGCTCCCACATGTTCCACGATGATCTCATCGGATGAACCACGATGTCAAGGACTTAATCAATCCCGTATTCAATTCCCTTTGTCTAGCGGTATTATACTTGCCCAAGATTCGATCGTCGGTATCCCGATACCTTGTTCAATCTCGTTACTGGCAAGTCCCTTTACTCGTTCCGTAACACATCATCCCGTGATCAACTCCTTGGTCACATTGTGCACATTATGATGATGTCCTACCGAGTGGGCCCAGAGATACCTCTCCGTTACACGGAGTGACAAATCCCAGTCTCGGTTCGTGCCAACCCAACAAACACTTTCGGAGATACCTGTAGTGTACCTTTATAGCCACCCAGTTACGTTGTGACGTTTGGCACACCCAAAGCACTCCTACGGTATCCGGGAGTTGCACA
>NC_053026.1:6057457-6073988 GCF_003073215.2 Triticum urartu | reverse complement strand
TGCACCTCCCCCAAGCTTGGCAGTTGCCAAGGGGAGTGCCCATACCCATGTGATTATGTCTCCTTTGTCGGTGAAGAAGGTGGAGGTGTTGTAGATGATGCAAGCCTTGCGTCCATCTTCCAAGGCATAGGTTCTTCCATCATAGAAAGATGATCGGGTCTCCGGGATCCTCAAATCTGCAGCCAAACTCATCCTTTTGAATCTATATTCATACTCACAGTTTTGGTTTTGCAGGTCATAAATTTGGGCTTGGAGGTGCTCGATCTTCTCATGAAGCTTGAAGATAGTTTCCCCGATGTTGTCAGCATCCAACTTGTGGTTGCCAGTGAACTCCATGATCATCATGTGGTTAGAGTTGAGTCCACGTTCCACCATCCTTTGGCACTTGAAAACTTGTTGCTCCACTGCTTCGAGCCTCGTATCCATGCTTCCGGTCCCCTTTGGTCCCTCTTCATCACGGATGTGCAGCAACCCATCACGCAACTCAATGGTTTGAGGGTGTCGCAGCACCTCCGCGAGGTAAGGGTTGATGACCTTCTCGAAGAACTTGTCCTTGGAGGCGCTTGGGGCCGTCATGATAACCTAGATCTGTCAGAAAAACAGCTCGAAACAAGAACAGAGAAGGTTTGCGTGATATGGGAGTCAAAACCTTCGGGAGGTTATATAATGAATTTTTACCGACCAAAATACGTATCGTGCAAGAAAACGGAGTCCGGAAGGCACACGAGGTGCTCACGAGGTAGGGGGCGCGCCCAGAGGGGTAGGGCGCGCCCACCACCCTCGTGGGGCCCTCGTGTCCTTCCCGGACTGCTACTTATTTTTCTATTTTTCTAAATATTCCAAAACGGAGAAATATTGCCTTAAAATTGTTTTGGAGTCGGTTTACTTACCGTACCACATACCTATTCCTTTTCGGAGTCTGAAACGTTCCGGAAAGTGTCCCTTATGTATTCCTCCGGGGTTACGGTTTCAATAATATTGGTTTCAACATTTATGGGATTACCTGAGATATAATGTTTGATTCTTTGACCGTTTACCACCTTCGGATTTGTGCCCTCGAAGTTGTTGATTTTTATGGCACCGGAACGATAGACCTCTTCGATAACATAGGGGCCTTCCCATTTAGAGAGAAGTTTTCCTGCAAAAAATCTTAAACGAGAGTTGTATAGCAATACATAATCACCTACATTAAACTCACGCTTTTGTATCCTTTTGTCATGCCATCTTTTAACTTTTTCTTTAAACAACTTGGCATTTTCATAAGCTTGGGTTCTCCATTCATCAAGTGAGCTAATATCAAATAACCTCTTCTCACCGGCAAGTTTAAAATCATAGTTGAGCTCTTTAATAGCCCAATATGCCTTATGTTCTAGTTCGAGAGGTAAGTGACATGCTTTTCCATAAACCATTTTATACGGAGACATACCCATAGGATTTTTGTATGCAGTTCTATAAGCCCATAATGCATCATCAAGTTTCTTAGACCAATTCTTTCTAGACCTATTAACAGTCTTTTGCAAAATTAATTTGAGCTCTCTATTGCTCAACTCTACTTGACCACTAGACTGTGGGTGATAAGGAGATGCAATTCTATGATTAACATCATATTTAGCAAGCATTTTACGGAAGGCACCATGAATAAAGTGTGAACCACCATCAGTCATTAAATATCTAGGGACTCCAAACCTCGGAAAAATAACTTCTTAAGCATTTTAATAGAAGTGTTATGATCAGCACTACTAGTTGGAATAGCTTCTACCCACTTAGTAACGTAATCAACAGCAACTAGAATATGTGTGTATCCATTAGAGGCAGGAAAAGGTCCCATATAATCAAAGCCCCAAACATCAAATGGTTCAATAACAAGAATAATTCATAGGCATTTCTTGACGTCTACTAATATTACCAATTCTTTGACATTCATCACAAGACAAGACAAACTTACGGGCATCCTTGAAGAGAGTAGGCCAATAAAAACCAGATTGCAATACCTTATGTGCAGTTCTACCTCCAGCGTGGTGTCCTCTATAAGTCTCGAAATGACACTTGCGTAGGATCTGTTCCTGTTCATGCTCAGGTACACAATGTCTAATAACACCATCTACTCCTTTATAAAGATGTGGGTCATCCCAAAAGTAGTGTCTCAAGTCATAGAAAAACTTTTTCTTTTGCTAGTATGTGAAGCTAGGTGGTATAAACTTAGCAACAATATAATTAGAATAATCAGCATACCATGGAGCAGTTCGAGAAGCATTTATGACATTTAATTGTTCATCAGGAAAGCTATCATCAATAGGTAGTGGGTCATCAAGAACATTTTCTAACCTAGACAAGTTGTCTGCAACGGGGTTCTCAGCTCCCTTTCTATCAATAATATGCAAATCATATTCTTGTAGCAAGAGAACCCATCTAATAAGTCTAGGTTTAGCATCTTTCTTTTCCATAAGGTATTTAATAGCGGCATGATCAGTGTGAACAGTTACTTTAGAATCAACAATATAAGGTCTGAACTTATCACAAGCAAATACAACTGCTAAAAGCTCTTTTTCAGTAGTAGCATAATTTCTTTGAGCATTGTCCAGAGTCTTACTAGCATATTGAATAAGATTTAATTTCTTATCAACTCTTTACCCTTGAATAGCACCTACAACATAATCACTAGCATCACACATAATTTCAAAGGGTAAATTCCAATCAGGTGGCTGAACAACAGGTGCAGAGACTAATGATTTCTTAAGTATTTCAAATGCTTCTACACAATCATCATCAAAGACAAATGGTATATCTTTTTGCAATAAATTAGTCAGAGGCCGAGAGATTTTTGAGAAGTCCTTAATGAACCTCCTATAAAACCGGCATGACCAAGGAAAGTTCTTATACCTTTGATGTCCTTGGGACATGGCATCTTTTCAATATCATCAAGCTTGGCTTTATCAACTTCAATACCTCTTTCAGAAACTTTGTGCCCCAATACAATACCTTCATTAACCATAAAGTGGCACTTTTCCCAATTCAAGACAAGATTAGTTTCTTCACATCTCTGCAAAACTCGATCAAGATTGCTCAAGCAATCATCAAAAGAGGAACCATAGACGGAAAAGTCGTCCATGAAAACCTCACAAATCTTTTCACAAAAGTCAGAGAATATAGCCATCATGCATCTTTGAAAGGTAGCAGGTGCATTACATAAAACCAAAAGGCATACGTCTATAAGCAAAAGTACCAAAAGGGCATGTAAAAGTAGTCTTAGATTAATCTCTAGCCGACACAGGTATTTTAGAGAAACCAGAATAACAATCTAGAAAGCAATAGTGTGTATGTTTGCATAATCTTTCTAGCATTTGATCAATAAAAGGTAAGGGGTAATGATCTTTCTTAGTAACTTTATTTAATTTGCGAAAATCAATTACCATCCTATAACCTGTGATAATTCTTTGTGGAATCAATTCATCTTTATCATTAGGAACAACAGTAATACCTCCCTTCTTAGGGACACAATGGACAGGACTTACCCACTGACTATCAGCAACGGGATAAATTATACCTGCCTCCAGAAGCTTGAGTATTTCTTTTCTTACCACTTCTTTCATTTTAGGATTCAAACATCATTGAGGATCACGAACTGGTTTGGCATCTGCTTCCAAATTTATTTTATGTTGACATAGAGTGGGACTAATGCCCTTAAGATCATCAAGAGTATATCCAATAGCAGCACGATGCTTCTTCAAAGTTTTCAATAATCTTTCTTCTTCATGCTCTGAAAGGTTAGCACTAATAATAATAGGATATATCTTCTTTTTATCAGGATAAGCATATTTAAGATTATCAGGCAACGGTTCAAGCTCAAACACGGGATCACCCTTGGGTGGAGGAGGATCCCCTAAAATTTCAATAGGCAAATTCTGTTGCAGTATAGGTTCCTGTTTAAAGAATATTTCATCTATTTCCCTTCTTTCATTCATGAACATATTATTTTCATGGTCTAGAAAATAGTGTTCTAAAGGATCACTAGGAGGTACGATAGAAGCAAGACCAATAATTTCATCCTTACTAGGTAATTCTTCCTCACGATGTTGTTTACTAAATTTAGAGAAATTAAACTCATGAACCATATCATCCAAGCCAATAGTAACAACATTCTTTTGCAATCTATCCTAGCATTAACAGTGTTCAAGAAGGGTCTACCAAATATAATGGGACAAAAGCTATCTTGCGGAGAAGTAAGAACAAGAAAATCAGCAGGATATTTAGTTTTCCCACACAAGACTTCAACATCTCTAACAATTCCCATCGCTGAAATAGTATCTCTATTGGCAAGTTTAATTGTGACATCAATATCTTCTAATTCAGCAGGTGCAATTTCATGCTTGATTTCTTTATACAAGTCATAAGGTATAACACTAGCACTAGCACCCATATCACATAAGCCATGATAACAATGATCTCCTATTTTAACAGAAATAACAGGCACGCCTACCACAGGTCTATGTTTATCTTTAGCACAAGGTTTAGCAATTCTAGCAGTTTCACCTTCGAACTGAATAACATGCCCATCAATATTATCAGACAAGAGATCTTTAACAATAGCAATATTAGGTTCTACTTTAACTTGCTCAGGAGGTGTATAAGTTCTAATATTTCTTTTACGAACAACAGTTGAAGCTTTAGCATGATCCTTTACTCTAACAGGGAAAGGTGGTTTCTCAACATAAGAAGTAGGAACAATAGGATCATTATAAGTGACAGTCTTTTCTTCAACTTTAATAGGTGCAGCTACTTTTACTTCTATGGGAGGATGATATTTAAACCACTTCTCCTTAGGGAGATCAACATAAGTAGCAAAAGATTCACAGAAAGAAGCTACTATCTCAGAGTCAAGTCCATATTTAGTGCTAAACTTACGGAAAATATCGGTATCCATAAAAGATTTAACACAATCAAACTTAGGTGTCATACCTGACTCCTTACCTTCGTCGAGGTCCCAATCTTCAGAGTTGCGTTTAATTCTATCCAATAAATTCCATCTGAATTCAATAGTCTTCATCATAAAAGAGCCAGCACAAGAAGTATCGAGCATGGTGCGATTGTTTCAGAAAGCCGAGCATAAAAACTTTGCATAATTATTTCTCTCGGAGCTCATGATTGGGGCATGAATATAACATTGATTTAAGCCTCCCCCAAGCTTGAGCGATGCTTTCTCCTTCACGAGGCCAGAAATTATATATATAATTGCGATCACGATGAACAAGATGCATAGGGTAATACTTTTGATGAAATTCCAACTTCAATCTTTTATAGTCCCATGATCTCATATCATCACATAGCCTATACCATATCAATGCGTCTCCCTTCAAAGATAAAGGGAAGACCTTCTTCTTAGCAACATCATCGGGTATACCTGCAAGCTTAAATAATGACCTTCTTCTTAGCAACATCATCGGGTATACCTGCAAGTTAAATAATCCACAACTTCATCCACATATATTAAGTGCTCATCAGGATGCTTTGTTCCATCTCCTGTAAAAGAGTTAGCTAGCAGTTTTTCCATCATACCCTAAGGAAATTCAACAGGAGTTTCATTTTCAATAGGTTCAGTAGGTTGAGGAGCAACTCTTTGCTCTAGTGGACGGGGTGAAGATACCCCGAACAAGCCCCTTAGAGAATTACTTTCCATAGTAACAAGTGACAGTAAATTTCAGCACACGATATAAATTTTTCCTTACCAAATTCCACCTACCAAAAGCGCTACACTCCCCGGCAACGGCGCCAGAAAAGAGTCTTGATGACCCACAAGAATAGGATCTATCGTAGTCCTTTCGATAAGTAAGAGTGTCGAACCCAACGAGGAGCAGAAGGAAATGATAAGCGGTTTTCAGCAAGGTATTCTCTTGAAGTACTGAAATAAGTGGTAACATATAGTTTTGTGATAAGATAAATTGTAACGAGCAACAAGTAACAAAAGTAAATAAAGTGCAGCAAGGTGGCCCAATCCTTTTGTAGCAAAGGACAAGCCAGAACAAACTCTTATAATAGGAAAAGCGCTCCCGAGGACACATGGGAATATCGTCAAGCTAGTTTTCATCACGTTCATATGATTCGCGTTCGATACTTTGATATGTATGTGGGTGGACCGGTGCTTGGGTGCTGTTCTTACTTGAACAAGCATCCCACTTATGATTAACCTCTATTGCAAGCATCCGCAACTACAACAAAAGTATTAAGGTAAACCTAACCATAGCATGAAACATGTGGATCCAAATCAGCCCCTTACGAAGCAACGCATAAACTAGGGTTTAAGCTTCTGTCACTCTAGCAACCCATCATCTACTTATTACTTCCCAATGCCTTCCTCTAGGCCCAAATAATGGTGAAGTGTTATGTAGTCGACGTTCACATAACACCACTAGAGGCTAGACAACATACATCTTATCAAAATATCAAACGAATACCAAATTCACATGACTACTAATAGCAAGACTTCTCCCTTGTCCTCGGGAACAAACGTAATTACTCACAAAGCATATTCATGTTCATAATCAGAGGGGTAATAATATGCATATAGGATCTGAACATATGATCTTCCACCAAATAAACCAACTAGCATCAACTACAAGGAGTAATCAACACTACTAGCAACCTACTAGCACCAATCCCGGACTTTGAGACAAGAATTGGATACAAGAGATGAACTAGGGTTTGGAGATGAGATGGTGCTGGTGAAGATGTTGATGGAGATTGCCCTCTCCCGATGAAGAGGAGCGTTGGTGATGACGATGGTGATGATTTCCCCCTCCGGGAGAGAAGTATCCCCCGCAGAACAGCTCTGCCGGAGCTCTAGATTGGATCCGCAAAGGTTCCGCCTCGTGGCGGCGGAGTCTCGTCCCGAAAAGTTCCTCCCTATTTTTTTCTCATCAAAAGACTTCATATAGGAGAAGATGGACGTCGGAGAGCCACCAGTGGGCCCACGAGGTAGGGGGCGCGCCCTAGGAGGAGGGGCACGCCCCCCACCCTCGTGAGCAGGATGTGGGCCCCCTGGCCTTCATCTTTCGTGAGGATTTTTCTTTATTTATTCTAAGATATTCCATGGAGTTTCAGGACTTTTGGAGTTGCGCAGAATAGGTCTCTAATATTTGCTCCTTTTCCAGCCCAGAATTCCAGCTGCCGGCTTTCTCCCTCCTTATGTAAACCTTGTAAAATTAGAGAGAATAGCCATACGTATTGTGACATAAAGTGAAATAACAGCCCATAATGTAATAAATATCGATATAAAAGCATGATGCAAAATGGACATATCAGCCGCCTCATCCCCCGCTGCAGCCGGCGGCTCGGCCAGTCAGCGCCGTGCAAGATGATTATCCTGAGGAGCATGGGGCCTACGTCGTGTTCACCAGCATGGCCTACGATAGGTGCAGCAGGCGGCTGGAAGTGAATGCAGTAGCATCAGAGACCCACGAGTTCATGCATTGGTCAGAGAAACCCTTTAGCTGGAGCAGAGCTGACCACCCGAAAGTGATGCCAAGCCCCGGCTCCGATGCCTTGGTGTTGGACGCCACGTTTTCCATAGAGAGGCGGGCTGCCCGTTTTTCCCGAGTCCTGATAGATGGCTGCAGCAGCATCAACATCCTGTACAAGGATACCATGGAGAAATTGGGAATCAAGCAGAGACACCTTCAGCCCAGTCGGACTGTTTTCCATGGCATAGTTCCTGGCCTTTCCTGCTCTCCAATAGGCAAGACTCAGATAGATGTCCTCTTTGGGGACAAAACGCATTTCCACCGAGAGCCAGTCTAGTTTGAGGTGGTGGACCTCAAGAGCCCTTATCATGCACTGCTTGGCCGGCCTGCCTTGGCCAAGTTCATGGCGGTCCCCCACTATGCTTACCTAAAGAATGAAGATGCCAAGCTCCAAGGGAATCCTGACCGTAGCAGGAGGAGACTACAAGAAGCCGCCCGCCTGCGCGGCGGAGAGCAGCCGGTTAGCCAAGTCCCTCGTGATCGCAGCAGAGAAAGGACTCCTTGACCGGGTTGTGGCAATGGCAGGCAAGCAGCCGGAAATGTCACCCAACCCTAAGGAGTCGGAAGCCGAGGGCTCATTCAAGCCGGCCAAAGAAACAAAGAAGATACCTTTGGATCCGGAGCACCCAGAGAGGTATGCTGTCATTGGCGCAAACCTTGACAGTAAATAGGAAGGCGAGCTCGTAGATTTCCTCCGTGAGAATCGGGACATCTTCGCATGGTCCCCCAAAGACAGGCCAGGTGTACCGACAGATTTCGCTGAGCACAAGTTACATGTCCAATCTGATGCCAAGCCAGTCCGGCAGCCCTTGCGCTGCCTATCAGAAGAGAAAAGAAGAGTGGTTGGAGAAGAGATAGCCCGGTTCCTGGCAGCCGGCTTCATCATGCAGGTGTTCTTTCCAGAATGGTTAGCCAATCCAGTCCTAGTGCTGAAGAAGAACAAGCAGTGGCGCATGTGCATTGATTATACCAGCCTCAACAAAGCATGCCCCCAAAGATCCCATTTGCTCTGCCAAGAATCGACCAAGTGATTGATACCCCTCCCCCCTGCATTTACGAATAAATAGAGGGGGAGGGTTCCCTGGAATCTAGAAATATGAGAAGATTCCACAACAGGAAGGCATTCTTTTGGACCAAACCTCATCATTGATCGGGCCGGACCGGGTTTTAGGCCCGGCTTGTAAAAGCCCGACCTTCAAACTCCAAGCCTGAGCCCGACCCAAATCCTAAAAATCACTACCTTTTCAAGCCCAAGCCCAGCCAAACACATGCCTGAAACCCCAAAACCCGACCCAGATGACACTTTTTAGCACCTCCATGTGCAAGCCCGACCCCAAACCCAAAAAACTGCCCCAAATGATGAAAATGATAAACCTCAGCCCGGCTTGAACTTCCTTTCGGGCCAGAAAGTGGGGCCTGAGCCCGGCTCGAAGGCCACGCCCGACCTTGCCCGGGCTGCCCATGCGTAGGTCTATCCGAGATGAAGAAAATCCAACTAAATTACTATGTGGAATCATGATTAAGTAGGAAGAAGCCATAAAGTACTACTGCACAAACAACTATAACCACCACATTATAAGGGTGTGTTTGGTAGTATTCCCAACCTAACATGATTGTTCTCCTCTGATACATGTTGAGTACACGTATTTAATGTTTCTTGGTAATGGTGAATGTGCTGAGACATGCTAAGCTGATACTCTGTTTAGCAGCTTGCATCTTTTTATACACGTTGATCGGTACATAGCAACTGGTATTTTCAAATAAGTGAACAAAAAAATGTGAACAATTTGAAACATGGAAAAAATAACATTTTTGAAATTCTGAAGTTTTTTCTGAAAATTTAAACAAATTTTGAAAGCTTTATATTTTTTAAAATTTAAACAAATTCTGAAAAGCTGAACATTTTTGAAATTTTTTTAATCCAATTTAAAGAAAAATTGAAATTCTGATTTTTTTTGAAAATTTCAACAAAATTTGACAATCTGGACATTTTTTGAAAATTTGAACAAATCTTGAAAGTCTAAACAAATTTTGGTATTATGAACATTTTCTGATTTTTTAAAGAATTTTTGAACATTTTTTTATAACACGTTGTCGCTCGCCTCGCTCATGCAAGTTGACCAGCGAACGGCTGTTGGAGCGTTCTCTCTTCGTGCATGCTACGAGGGTATTTGGGCTGAGCTTGTGCATGCTGAAAAGGCCCTGCGGATGCTACTAAACACCCAAAAATGGGTCAAGAAGGGAACTTTTGAGTTCATGCACCCTCCATGCACTCTACCAAACACATCCTTAAGCGACGGACAGTTGTTACATGCGCGTAGAGTCAATCGACGTTGCAGTCCTCACCTAGCAAGCTTTCAGCCCAGTCATGCTCTTGCTTGTCCAACGTCTCGGCCATGCAGTGCCTCCCTACGTGCGCGTATAGTCAATCAACGTTGGAGGCCCCACCTAGCTAGCTCTTAGCCCAGTCACGCTCTTGCTTGTCCAACGGCTCTGCCATGTAGTACCTCCCTGATGTTCTTCGGCTTGCGCCCCAAGCGTAGTGTCACAAGCTCTAGCGCCTCGCGACTTGGAACTCCTAGAGCCACCCATTGTGGACCCACGCCGCGCATTGGGCATTCGGCGCGAACATGGTAGCCATCACACCATGCGTCGTGGCCTGACCCGACGCCGGTCCCGGGCCGGGCTCGGGCCTAGATTTTAAGCCCGAACGCCGGGCCAGGCCGGGCCCGGGCCCATCGTTTTCGCATTTTTCTGAAGGACGGCCGGGCCGACCCGAAGCCCAACGAGCTTTTACGTGTTCGGGTCGGGCTTGGGCCCAGAAAACAGGCCCGACGGCCGGGCCGGGCTCGGGCCTGGGTTTTTTGCGTCGGGCTTGGCTAGGCCCGGCCCGAAGCCCGGCCTGGCCCGAGGTATGGCCAGGTATATCCTTGAGTAGGAGCCTGTGCCACCCCGCCGTCAACACGCCATGCCTGATACGTTTCAAATGTATCTATAATTTTGATTTTTTTCATGCTATTATATTATCACTTTTATATAATTTTTATAGTGAGTTGTATTATTTTTACGTATTTACCTATTAATTTAATGCCTAGTGTCAGTTCCTGTTTTCTGCTTGTTTTTGGTCTTGTAGGAAATCAATATCTGTGGAGGTTAAAATACTTTGACAATTTAACATGATTTTTGGGGGCAATAAGAAACACAGGAAGCTTCAGGAGATAAGAGACCCACGGGTGGCCACGCCCTTGCCCGTGTGGGGCCCACAAGCATTGCCTTGACCTGATTTCTGTTGGAAATATGCCCTAGAGGCAATAATAAAATGGTTATTATTATATTTCTTTGTTCATGATAATTGTCTATTGTTCATGCTATAATTGTGTTATCCGGAAATCGTAATACATGTGTGAATACATAGACCACAACACGTCCCTAGTGAGCCTCTAGTTGATTAACTCGTTGATCAAAAGATAGTCATGGTTTCCTGACTATGGACATTGGATGTCATTGATAACGGGATCACATCATTAGGATAATGATGTGATGGACAAGACTCAATCCTAAGCATAGCTCAAAGATCGTGTAGTTCGTTTGCTGTAGCTTTTCCGAATGTCAAGTATCATTTCCTTAGACCATGAGATTGTGCAACTCCCGGATACCATAGGAGTGCTTTGGGTGTGCCAAACGTCACAACGTAACTGGGTGACTATAAAGGTACACTACAGGTATCTCCGAAAGTGTCTGTTGGGTTGGCACGAATCGAGACTGGGATTTGTCACTACGTATGACGGAGAGGTATCTCTGGGCCCACTCGGTAATGCATCATCATAATGAGCTCAATGTGACCAAGTGGTTGATCACGGGATCATGCATTACGGTACGAGTAAAGTGACTTACCGGTAATGAGATTGAACGAGGTATTGGGATACCGACGATCGAGTCTCGAGCAAGTAACGTACCGATTGACAAAGGGAATTGTATACGGATTGATGGAATCCTCGACATCGTGGTTCATCCGATGAGATCATCGAGGAGCATGTGGGAACCAACATGGGTATCCAGATCCCGCTGTTGGTTATTGACCGGAGAGCCGTCTCGGTCATGTCTACATGTCTCCCGAACCCGTAGGGTCTACACACTTAAGGTTCGGTGACGCTAGGGTTGTAGAGATATGATATGCAGTAACCCGAAAGTTGTTCGGAGTCCCGGATGAGATCCCGGACGTCACGAGGAGTTCCGGAATGGTCCGGAGGTGAAGAATTATATATAGGAAGTGCAGTTTCGGCCATCGGGAGAGTTTCGGGGGTAATCGGTATTGTACCGGGACCACCGGAAGGGTCCCGGGGGTCCACCGGGTGGGGCCACCTATCCCGGAGGGCCCCATGGGCTGAAGTGGGAGGGGAACCAGCCCCTAGTGGGCTGGTGCGCCCCCCATGGCCTCCCCCTGCGCCTAGGGTTGGAAACCCTAGGGGTGGGGGCGCCCCACTTGGCTTGGGGGGCAAGCCACCCCCTTGGCCGCCGCCCCCTTGGAGATTGGCATCTCCTAGGGCCCCCCCCCTAGGGGTCCTATAAATAGTGGGGGGAGGGAGGGCAGCCGCACCCTAGCCCCTGGCCTCTCCCTCTCCCTCCCGTGACACTCCTCCCTCTCCCTGATGGCGAAGCCCTGCCGAGATCACCGTTGCTTCCACCACCACGCCGTCGTGCTGCTGGATCTTCATCAACCTCTCCTTCCCCCTTGCTGGATCAAGTTGGAGGAGACGTCTTCCCAACCGTACGTGTGTTGAACGCGGAGGTGCCGTCCGTTCGGCGCTAGGTCATCGGTGATTTGGATCACGACGAGTACGACTCCATCAACCCCGTTCTCTTGAACGCTTCCGCGCGATCTACAAGGGTATGTAGATGCACTCCTCTCTCCCTCGTTGCTAGATGACTCCATAGATTGATCTTGGTGATGCGTAGAAAATTTTAAAATTCTGCTACGTTCCCCAACAGTGGCATCATGAGCTAGGTCTATGCGTAGTTTCTATGCACGAGTAGAACACAAAGCAGTTGTGGGCGTCGATATTGTCAATTTGCTTGTCCGTTACTAGTCTTATCTTGATTCGGCGGCATCGTGGGATGAAGCGGCCCGGACCGACCTTACACGTACGCTTACGTGAGACTGGTTCCACCGATTGACATGCACTAGTTGCATAAGGTGGCTGGCGGGTGTCTGTCTCTCCCACTTTAGTCGGATCGGATTCGATGAAAAGGGTCCTTATGAAGGGTAAATAGAAATTGGCATATCACGTTGTGGTTTTGGCGTAGGTAAGAAACGTTCTTGCTAGAAACCTATAGCAGCCACGTAAAAACTTGCAACAACAATTAGAGGACGTCTAACTTGTTTTTGCAGCATGTGCCGTGTGATGTGATATGGCCAAAAGGATGTGATGAATGATATATGTGATGTATGAGATTGATCATGTTCTTGTAATAGGAATCACGACTTGCATGTCGATGAGTATGACAACCGGCAGGAGCCATAGGAGTTGTCTTAATTTATTTATGACCTGCGTGTCAACATAAACGTCATGTAGTTACTTTACTTTATTGCTAAAGCGTTAGCCATAGTAGTAGAAGTAATAGATGACGAGACAACTTCAAGAAGACACGATGATGGAGATCATGATGATGGAGATGATCATGGTGTCATGCCGGTGACAACGATGATCATGGAGCCCCGAAGATGGAGATCAAAAGGAGCAAATGATATTGGCCATATCATGTCACTATTTGATTGCATGTGATGTTTATCATGTTACATCTTATTTGCTTAGAACGACGGTAGCTTAAATAAGATGATCCCTCGTAATAATTTCAAGAAAGTGTTCCCCCTAACTGTGCACCGTTGCGAAGGTTCGTTGTTTCGAAGCACCACGTGATGATCGGGTGTGATAGATTCTAACGTTCGAATACAACGGGTGTAAGCCAGATTTACACACGCAATACACTTAGGTTGACTTGACGAGCCTAGCATGTACAGACATGGCCTCGGAACACAGGAAGACCGAAAGGTCGAGCATGAGTCGTATAGAAGATACGATCAACATGAAGATGTTCACCGATGTTGACTAGTCCGTCTCACGTGATGATCGGACACGGCCTAGTTGACTCGGATCATGTTTCACTTAGATGACTGGAGAGGGATGTCTATCTGAGTGGGAGTTCATTGAATATATTTTGATTAGATGAACTTAATTATCATGAACTTAGTCTAAAATCTTTACAATATTGTCTTGTAGATCAAATGGCCCATGCTAATGTTGTCCTCAACTTCAACGCGTTCCTAGAGAAAACCAAGCTGAAAGATGATGGCAGCAACTATACGGACTGGGTCCGGAACCTGAGGATCATCCTCATAGCTGCCAAGAAAGATTATGTCCTAGAAGCACCGCTAGGTGACGCACCCACCCAGAGAACCAAGACGTTATGAACGCTTGGCAGTCACGTGCTGATGATTACTCCCTCGTTCAGTGCGGCATGCTTTACAGCTTAGAACCGGGGCTCCAAAAGCGTTTTGAGAGACACGGAGCATATGAGATGTTCGAAGAGCTGAAAATGGTTTTCCAAGCTCATGCCCGGGTCGAGAGATATGAAGTCTCGACAAGTTCTTCAGTTGTAAGATGGAGGAAAATAGTTCTGTCAGTGAGCACATACTCAAAATGTCTGGGTTGCATAACCGCTTGACTCAGCTGGGAGTTAATCTCCCGGATGACGCGGTCATTGACAGAATCCTTCAGTCGCTTCCACCGAGCTACAAGAGCTTTGTGATGAACTTCAATATGCAGGGGATGGAAAAGACCATTCCTGAGGTATATTCAATGCTGAAATCAGCGGAGGTGGAAATCAAAAAGGAACATCAAGTGTTGATGGTGAATAAACCACTAAGTTCAAGAAAGGCAAGGGTAAGAAGAACTTCAAGAAGGACGGCAAGGGAGTTGCCGCGCCCGAGTAAGCAAGCTGCCGGGAAGAAGTCAAAGAATGGACCCAAGCCTGAGACTGAGTGCTTTTATTGCAAGGGAAAGGTCACTGGAAGCGGAACTGCCCCAAATACTTAGCGGATAAGAAGGCCGGCAACACTAAAGGTATATGTGATATACATGTAATTGATGTGTACCTTACCAGTACTCGTAGTAGCTCCTGGGTATTTGATACCGGTGCGGTTGCTCACATTTGTAACTCAAAGCAGGAGCTGCGGAATAAGCGGAGACTGGCGAAGGACGAGGTGACGATGCGCGTCGGGAATGGTTCCAAGGTCGATGTGATCGCCGTCGGCACGCTGCCTCTACATTTACCTACGGGATTAGTTTTAAACCTCAGCTCAAATACTAATTGATCTGGTTGTCATGTGCGCAGCTTTGAGCAGATGAACCATACTTAGTTCAGAAGATGCAATCAAGCTTATCAATCTCGAATTCGAGATGGCTACTCATTTAAATCAGACGAAATAATGGTTGTTCTATTTATATGAGAGATATGTTTTATGGTCATGCTCCCGTTGGTGAATGGTTTATTCTTAATGAATCTCGAGCGTAATGTTACACATATTCATAGTGTGAATACCAAAAGATGTAAGGTTGATAATGATAGTCCCACATACTTGTGGCACTGCCGCCTTGGTCACATAGGTGTCAAACGCATGAAGAAGCTCCATGCAGATGACTTTTGGAGTCTCTTGATTACGAATCATTTGACACGTGCGAACCATGCCTCATGGGTAAAATGACCAAGACTCCGTTCTCAGGAACAATGGAGCGAGCAACCAACTTATTGGAAATCATACATACTGATGTGTGCGGTCCAATGAGTGTTGAGGCTCGCGGTGGCTATCGTTATGTTCTCACCCTCACTGATTGACGGAGTAGATATGGGTATTTACTACTATCCGCGCACAAGTGAGACCTTTGAAAAGTTCAAGGAATTTCAGAGTGAGGTTGAGAATCAACGTGACAGGAAAATCAAGTTCTTGATCAGATCGTGGAGGAGAATACTTGAGTCACGAATTTGGCACACACTTAAGAAAATGTGGAATAGTTTCACAACTCACGCCGCCTGGAACACCTCAGCGTAACGGTGTGTCCGAACGTCGTAATCGCACTCTATTGGATATGGTGCGGTCTATGATGTCTCTTACCGATTTACCGCTATCTTTTTGGGGCTATGCTTTAGAGACTGCCGCATTCACTTTAAATAGGGCTCCGTCGAAATCCGTTGAGACGACACGTTTGAATTATGGTTTGGTAAGAAACCTAAGTTGTCGTTTCTAAAAGTTTGGGGATGCGATGCTTATGTCAAGAAACTTCAACCTGAAAAGCTCGAACCCAAGTCAGAAAAATGCGTCTTCATAGGATACCCTAAAGAAACTATTGGGTACACCTTCTACCTCAGATCCGAAGGCAAGATCTTTGTTGCCAAGAATGGGTCCTTTCTAGAGAAAGAGTTTCTCTCGAAAGAAGTAAGTGGGAGGAAAGTAGAACTTGATGAAGTATTACCTCTTGAACCGGAAAATGGCGCAACTCAAGAAAATGTTCCTGAGGTGCCTGCACCGACTAGAGAGGAAGTTAATGATGATGATCATGAAACTTCAGATCAAGTTGCTACTGAACTTCGTAGGTCCACAAGGACACGTTCCGCACCAGAGTGGTACGGCAACCCTGTCTTGGAAATCATGTTGTTAGACAACGGTGAACCTTCGAACTATGAAGAAGCGATGGCGGGCCCGGATTCCGACAAATGGCTGGAAGCCATGAAATCCGAGATAGGATCCATGTATGAAAACGAAGTATGGACTTTGACTGACTTGCCCGTTGAGCGGCGAGCCATAGAAAATAAATGGATCTTTAAGAAGAAGACAGACGCGGATGGTAATGTGACCATCTATAAAGCTCGGCTTGTCGCTAAGGGTTATCGACAAGTTCAAGGGGTTGACTACGATGAGACTTTCTCACCGTAGCGAAGCTGAAGTCCGTCCGAATCATGTT
>NC_053026.1:6042067-6056457 GCF_003073215.2 Triticum urartu | reverse complement strand
TTTTGTTGCTTGATGACGAGGATTCGGCTCAGTTAGATATGTGTATCACTACTATCGAGATTCATAAAAATAGACCACTCTTCAAGGGTGCATGACCATAAAAGATATTACTCATATAAATAGAACAACCATTATTCTCTGATTTAAATGAATAACCGTCTCACATCAAACAAGAACCAGATATAATGTTCATGCTCAACACTGACACCAAATAACAATTATTTAGGTCTAATACTGATCCCAAAGGTAGATGTAGAGGTAGCGTGCCGATCGCGATCACATCGACTTTGGAACCATTTCTCACGCGCATCGTCACCTCGTCCTTACCCAATCTTCGTTTAATCCGTAGCCCCTGTTTCGAGTTGCAAATGTTAGCAACAGAACCAGTATCAAATACCCAGGTGCTACTGCAAGCATTAGTAAGGTACACATCAATAACATGTATATCACATATACCTTTGTTCATTTTGCCATCCTTCTTATCCGCCAAATACTTGGGGCAGTTCCGCTTCCAGTGACCAGTCTGCTTGCAATAGAAGCACTCAGTCTCAGGCTTAGGTCCAGACTTGGGTTTCTTCTCCTGAGCAGCAACTTGTTTGCTGTTCTTCTTGAAGTTCCCCTTCTTCTTCCCTTTGCCCTTTTTCTTGAAACTGGTGGTCTTATTGACCATCACACTTGATGCTCCTTCTTGATTTCTACCTCCGCGGCTTTTAGCATCGCGAAGAGCTCGGGAATAGTCTTATTCATCCCTTGCATATTATAGTTCATCACGAAGCTTTTGTAGCTTGGTGGCAGTGATTGAAGAACTCTGTCAATGACACTATCAATAGGAAGATTAACCCCCAGTTGAGTCAAGTGATTATGATACCCAGACATTTTGAGTATATGTTCACTGACAGAACTATTCTCCTCCATCTTGCAGCTATAGAACTTATTGGAGACTTCATATCTCTCAATCCGGGCATTTGCTTGAAATATTAACTTCAACTCCTGGAACATCTCATATGCTCCATGACGTTCAAAACGTCGTTGAAGACCCGGTTCTAAGCCGTAAAGCATGGCACACTGAACTATCGAGTAGTCATCAGCTTTGCTCTGCCAGACGTTCATAACATCTGGTGTTGCTCCTGCAGCAGGCTTGGCACTTAGCGGTGCTTCCAGGACGTAATTCTTCTGTGCAGCAATGAGGATAATCCTCAAGTTACGGACCCAGTCCGTGTAATTGCTACCATCATCTTTCAACTTTGCTTTCTCAAGGAACGCATTAAAATTCAACGGAACAACAGCACGAGCCATCTATCTACAATCAAACATAAACAAGCAAGATACTAATCAGGTACTAAGTTTCATGATAAATTTAAGTTCAATTAATCATATTACTTAAGAACTCCCACTTAGATAGACATCCCTCTAATCCTCTAAGTGATCACGTGATCCAAATCAACTAAACCATGTCCGATCATCACGTGAGATGGAGTAGTTTCATGGTGAACATCACTATGTTGATCATATCTACTATATGATTCACGCTCGACCTTTCGGTCTCCGTGTTCCGAGGCCATATCTGTATATGCTAGGCTCGTCAAGTTTAACCTGAGTATTCCGCGTGTGCAACTGTTTTGCACCCGTTGTATTTGAACGTAGAGCCTATCACACCCGATCATCACGTGGTGTCTCAGCACGAAGAACTTTCGCAACGGTGCATACTCAGGGAGAACACTTCTTGATAATTTAGTGAGAGATCATCTTATAATGCTACCGTCAATCAAAGCAAGATAAGATGCATAAAAGATAAACATCACATGCAATCAATATAAGTGATATGATATGGCCATCATCATCTTGTGCTTGTGATCTCCATCTCCGAAGCACCGTCATGATCACCATCGTCACCGAGCAGACACCTGATCATCTCATACAATAAAATTTAGCATCATGTCTTGACCATATCACATCACAACATGCCCTGCAAAAACAAGTTAGACGTCCTCTACTTTGTTGTTGCAAGTTTTACTGGCTGCTACGGGCTTAGCAAGAACCGTTCTTACCTACGCATCAAAACCACAACGATAGTTTGTCAAGTTGGTGCTGTTTTAACCTTCGCAAGGACCGGGCGTAGCCACACTTGGTTCAACTAAAGTTGGAGAAACTGACACCCGCCAAGCCACCTGTGTGCAAAGCACGTCGGTAGAACCAGTCTCGCGTAAGCGTACGTGTAATGTCGGTCCGGGCCGCTTCATCCAACAATACCGCCGAACCAAAGTATGACATGCTGGTAAGCAGTATGACTTATATCGCCCACAACTCACTTGTGTTCTAGTCGTGCATATGACATCTACGCCATAAAACCTGGCTCGGATACCACTATTGGGGAATGTAGTAATTTCAAAAAAATTCCTACGCACACGCAGGATCATGGAGATGCATAGCAACGAGAGGGGAGAGTGTTGTCTACGTACCCTCATAGACTGTTCGCGGAAGCGTTATATCAACGTGGTTGATGTAGTCGTACGTCTTCACGTCTGACCGATCCAAGTACCGAAAGCACCGCACCTGCGAGTTCTGCACACGTTCGGCTCGGTGACATCCTCGCCTTCTCGATCCAGCAAGAGGGGCGAAGTAGTAGATGAGTTCCGACAGCACGACGGCGTGGTGACGGTGTTGGTGAAGAACAATCTCCGCAGGGCTTCGCCTAAGCACTACGAAAACTATGACGGAGGATAAACTAGAGGGGACGGGGTTGCCGGCACACGGCTTGGTGTTTCTTGATGTGTCTTTGGTGCTAGCCCTACCCCTCTATTTATATGTTGAGCCTTGGGGTCGAAAACTTGGAGTAAAAGCCTCCACAAAGTCGGTTTCACCCGAAAGGCAAGAGTCCTTCTCGGACTCCAGGGCCAGACGCCAGGGTTCCCGGCGTCTGGACCCAGACGCCAGGGACCCTGGCGTCTGGCCCCTGGACTCCGCAAAACTTCCTTTTGCGCTTTCCAAAAACCTTGTGGGCTTTCCCCTTTGGCCCAAATAAAGTGTTCTCGTACCCAAACATTTCGGGAAACATCCGGAACCCCTTCCGGTGAATTCCGGAACCCTTCCGGTGACCAAACACTATTATCCCATATATCAAACTTTATCTCCTGGACCATTCCGGAGTTCCTCTCATGTCCGTGATCTCATCCCGGACTCCGAACAACATTCGGTCATCAACATACATAACTCATATAGTACTATATCGTCAACGAACGTTAAGCGTGCGGACCCTACGGGTTCGAGAACTATGTAGACATGACCGAGACACCTCTCTGGTCAATAACCAATAGCGGGACCTGGATGCCCATATTGGCTCCTACATATTCTACGAAGATCTTTATCGGTCAGACCGCATAACAACATACGTTGTTCCCTTTGTCATCGGTATGTTACTTGCCCGAGATTCGATCGTCGGTATCTCAATACCTAGTTCAATCTCGTTACCGGCAAGTCTCTTTACTCGTTCCGTAATACATCATCCCGCAACTAACTCATTAGTTGCAATGCTTGCAAGGCTTATAGTGATGTGCATTACCGAGTGGGCCCAGAGATACCTCTCCGACAATCGAAGTGACAAATCCTAATCTCGAAATACGCCAACCCAACAAGTACCTTCGGAGACACCTGTAGAGCACCTTTATAATCACCCAGTTACGTTGTGACGTTTGGTAGCACACAAAGTGTTCCTCCGGTAAACGGGAGTTGCATAATCTCATAGTCATAGGAACATGTATAAGTCATGAAGAAAGCAATAGCAACAAACTAAACGATCAAGTGCTAAGCTAACGGAATGGGTCAAGTCAATCACATCATTCTCCTAATGATGTGATCCCGTTAATCAAATGACAACTCATGTCTATGGTTAGGAAACATAACCATCTTTGATCAACGAGCTAGTCAAGTAGAGGCATACTAGTGACACTTTTGTCTATGTATTCACACATGTATTATGTTTCCGGTTAATACAATTCTAGCATGAATAATAAACATTTATCATGATATAAGGAAATAAATAATAACTTTATTATTGCCTCTAGGGCATATTTCCTTCAGTGCAAGCCCACGGTAACACCAAGTTGCACGTGATCCACACCAACGACTTGCAGCAGGCGGCGACCTCCGTTGAGCAGTGCGAGCGCCACCTCAAGATCCATCGCCACAAGATCGTCAGAGTTGATGTGTAGTACACCAACGAGGATGACAAGAAGCAGAAAGCTAACCTCGTCCAGCTCTTCGTCGGCAAGACTCGATCGGTGCTGCTCTTCCAACTGAGCAAAGCTGATGACAGGTGCACGCCATTCGACAACTTCCTCGCCGACCCCAGGTACACGTTTGATGGCTTCTCCATCATGGTGACATAGAGAAGCTCGAGCGCATTGGGCTAAGATCATCAACTCTGTCGACATCCAGAAGGAATGGAGGGTGCCTGTAGCGACCAAGCCGGTGGACTCGCTTGCAGGCGTCTCCGGCATCCTCGTCGATGACTACTACAACGACATGAAGAAGTTGACCGATGCAGAACACATGCGCTGGGCGTGCATGCCCGTGTCCATGAGACACATCAAGTATGCGGCGAAGGGCACTTACACCGTGTACG
Organism: Triticum urartu; assembly: GCF_003073215.2. Lineage (NCBI taxonomy): Eukaryota > Viridiplantae > Streptophyta > Magnoliopsida > Poales > Poaceae > Triticum > Triticum urartu. The sequence continues at coordinate 6,051,836 of NC_053026.1, read as the reverse complement.
AGATATGGAGCCGCATCACCATCACCCAGGACGAGCTTCGCCGCGCAAAGAGAGAAGTCCAAGAAGCATGCTAGGACCTGGGGAGACTACGTCTATTGAAGGCTAAAGAAAGTATCTTCAAGATTGCTCGAGTCATTTTAGATTTCTCATCAGATTTGCTTTGTGCAAGTTTTTAGTTTGCTTATGCTAAAGTTGGGTTTACTTGTGATTCAATTTGCCTTGTAATCATGCAGTTTGCTTATGTTATGAACAAGTTCATTTCCGAAAGAGGGGCATTACAATGGAAATGAACTTGTTCATAACATAAGCAAACTACATGATTAAAAGACAAATTGTATCACAAGAAAACCTAACTTTAGCATAAAAAAACTACAAACTTGTCACGAAGTGTCATGGAATTGTCATAATAGATGTCCTAGTGAAAGGACTTAGTCGTGGAGCCATTGCAACTAGGAAGCTTAAAGGGGTTAATTGGGACAAAGGACACGAGAGGTTTATACTGGTTCATCCCCTTGCGGTGAAGGTAAAGCCTAGTCCGGTTGATGTGGTATTGCTAGGTTTCGATGACCAAGGAGCGAATCCGCTAACTTGGCTCTCGATCTCTTGTTTCTTGCCCTAAGCCGCTGCCGGGTCGTCCCCTTATATACACGGGTTGACGCCCTGCGGCCTATAGAGTCTTGACCGGCTCATACAACGTGTCCGGCTCGGTGACATCTCTTACATGCCTTACTTTACAAGTCTTATTCATACATGGCGGTTTATACTTACGAGCCTTAAGCCACCTCTGGGCTTGGGCCTATTATAAGCCTTATTGTAAAGCGTCACCTTGTATACTCTTCGGGCTTTTATTTAAGTAACCCGCCATTGTGGTTGACCCGGCCCCTCCTGGGCGGGTCATATCTGGTAGTCATATCCCCAACATTAGGCCCTAGGTTGATTTGAACTTTGTTCATGTCAATATTCAACACTTAGAAGAAATCCATCTTCCACTGCTTGTATAAGCTTTATAAACCGCCATGACGTCACCTTCAGAGAATTTGGAAACCCGCCACGACGTCATCTTAACGGATCCTTATCTTAAATGCCTTCCGAAAATCGAGGCGTCTAATTAGCTGGATAATCATCATTTTAGCCTTCCTTGTTTTTCGTGCCTGTATGTTCACCTATCTTCTTATAAATAGGCACGGATGGTCTTCCTCATTCTTCTTCTTCCTTCTCTCGCAACCCCTCCGTCGCTCGAGCTCCGCCGCCGCCGCAGTGCTCACCGTCGTCCTCAACCTTGGCCGCTGCATCAACCTGAGCTTGTCCCGAGAACGGCGGCGACTCTCCGTAGTAGAACTGCGTCCGTAAGTTTTTTCCTTTCCGCACCTTAGATCCACATTAGGGTTTGCAAATTCTTCTGTGTTCTTCGGTGTTCATCACATATCCGCATCCTCTTTTGATCTAAAAGAAGTATAGAACTCATGCGGTAGCTGTTTCGCATCCATTTTAGATGCTAGTAGATCCCCTTTTCTTGTACAAAGGCCTCCTTAGAACTGATGAACTCCTCTGTACTGGTTTTTTAGGTCTAGATTTATTTTCCTTTTTTGAACAATCTTGATCCAAAATAATAGCAACAACATGTGAAACTTGTTTATCTCAGTTCTTAGCCAATTTTTTGTCGCTGGCAATTTTTGAATACCTTTAGTCATGGCGGCTTATCATGCCAGCTCATTTTTCCTTCATATATCACTAGCCCTTACTTAAGCCGCCATGACGCATCTGTATTACAAACATTAACCTGTGATTCCACCATTTAACTTAAAATGACAAATTACTTCCTTTTTAGCTTGCCCTCTCACCATGCCACCAAAAACTATGACAATTTTGCAACTGGGTCCCGTCCATAGTTACTGATGACACTCTGAAGGACTTTGTCACCATTGGATATTTACCAGAGAAGAGCATTATGTTCTATCGCGCCCCTAACCCGGCTGAAGAAAAATCTCAACCCAAAGATGGTGAAGTCATCGTCTTTACCGACCATATGAGTCGGGGTTTTTCACCGCCCGGCTCAAAATTCTTCAGAGATGTTCTGTACTTTTTCAAGCTTCATCCACAAGATCTTGGACCCAATTCCATATCAAATATCTGCAATTTCCATGTTCTCTGCGAGGTTTATCTTCGAGAAGAACCTACTGCTGAACTCTTCAGAGAATATTTCTATTTAAACCGCCAGAATGAATACACCAATGACCCCAGCTTGGAACTTGGTGGAATTTTGATTCAGTGCAGACATGATGATGTCTTTCCTTTAGTAGTCTTGCCAAGCCATCCCAAGGATTGGAACCAAACTTGGTTTTACTGCAAAGACACGTCGCCAGCTGATGAAAAACCAATGCCGGCTTATCGCGTGGAGCGCCTTGACGCTAAGTTTTCACTCCCTGACAAGCTTTCTGCCGCTGAATGTAAGAAGCTCATCCCAACCATTAAAAGGGTTCAAGCTTTGCTGGGAAACGGCTTAACTGGTGTTGACTTGATCCGCTATTGGATCGCATGGCGGATCATCCCTCTGAGCCGCCGGTCTGACTTAATGTACAATTACACTGGAGGAGCAGACGATCCGTTGCGTTATAGCTCTCTACGTCTGACTGAAGAAGCCATCGTTGAAATGTCAACTACCCTTGTAAACAGCAAATATGAAGACTTCAGTAAAGTAGGATTGAATCCTTTCTGCAAACTTAACCCGGCACCAGAGGTAAATCCCCTTGATTCCTTTTTTCTTTAATAGTTAAGCACTTGCATGATGTTTCAACTTGTTATTTGCCTACAGGCCAAATCTGACTTTTGGAAAGTCAAATATGATCATGAAGCCGCCAAGAAAGCTCGAGCCGCCGCAATAGCCGCAAAGAAGACCACCAGAAAATCCAAAAAGAAAACAACCGCTTCTGATCTCCTCAAGCTGGATGATGCCTCTGAGTTGGAGGTAGCCCTTGATTATCTTGGCCTGCTTTTTAACAACCTTATTGACACTGACTATTGCCAGGATGACACGGGGGCCATCCAAGCAGTAGAAGAAGAGGTAACTATTTCCTCCGACTCAAAACCTTTGCCAAGACAGAAACCTCGACTGGTAACCCGAAAAGTAAGGTTTTCACACCCTTTGTCTTATTTGGATCCTCATTTTCTTTTGAAAAAATAGCAACATGAGAGCCGCCGTCAGACCCGGACCAGTGACGATAATGAACTGCCCTCCGGCTTACCGAAAACTCCTGAGAAATACCAGAATGAGGTTTCTTTCACCTTTGACTTTTGCCTTTATCAATGAATCTAATTCCTCGCTCTTTTTAATTGTGATTTCACTTTTGTAGGAGGTCTCTCGTTCCTCTGGTGATTCTTCACAAACTCAACTTCCGGCTTTCAAGACTGCCCCTGGGTAAAAAAACAATTATCCTTCTTCTGCATCTTTATGTCCGTATCATTATACTGACTCATTAAATTCCTCTTAGTGGTCAAGCAAAACCCAAGAAGGCCAGAGTGGTTAAGCCGACTGAAAACCCGGACGCCGTTGAACCAGCACTGCCAACTCCTGCCCCAAGACAACATGAAGCACCAGAAGACCCTGCTGTCAACGTTCGAATAGATCCTCCTGAGCCGTCTGTTGATGAAATTGTTCTCAACCCATCTACTGTTGAACCGTCAAGCTCAGCTAACCTGCCGGCGACTTACGACAATGACGTTTTAATCACTCGTAGTAGATTTGTTGAACCGGGCAATCCAACTGTGCTAGCTAGACACTCCGCCAAGCAAGAGGCTTTGGAAAAGCAAAAAGTGCGGTTTGACATCTCTCACTATGCTCACCTGAGTATTAGTGATGTATTATCTGGCTATCTTAGTCATGTGCATTCCAGCCGTGACTCTAAAATTGAGATGATCAAACAACTACAACTGAAATATGAGGTATGTTCTCCGGCTTTCATTAGTTTATCTGCTCTGCCAGCCCCCAAGTCTCCTGATTATGACAAACTTGAATGATCTGTAGACTTGTGATATAGGTTGATGAGCATAATATCACCTATAGTCCCCAAGGGCCGGCTTAATCCATTATGAATGAGCCAGAACTTCACCAGGGGGGCCACACCCTGCCCACGAGGGTGGGGGGCGCGCCCCTACCTGTGGGCCCCCTGGTGGCCCTCCGGTGACCATCTTCTGCTATATGGACTCTTTTGATGGAAAAAATCATAAGCCATCTTCTCGGACGAAACTCCGCCGCCACGAGGCGGAACCTTGGCGGAACCAATCTAGGGTTCTGGCGGGGCTGTTCTGCCGGGGAAACTTCCCTCCCGGAGGGGGAAATCATCGCCATCGTCATCACCAACGCTCCTCTCATCGGGAGAGGGCAATCTCCATCAACATCTTCATCAGCACCATCTCATCTCAAAACCCTAGTTCATCTCTTGTATCCAATTCTTGTCTCCAAGTCCGGGATTGGTGCTAGTAGGTTGCTAGTAGTGTTAATTACTCCTTGTAGTTGATGCTAGTTGGTTTAATTGGTGGAAGATCATATGTTCAGATCCTATATGCACATTAATACCCCTCTGATTATGAACATGTTTATGCTTTGTGAGTAGTTACTTTTGTTCCTGAGGACATGGGAGAAGTCTTGCTATTAGTAGTCATGTGAATTTGGTATTCGTTCGATATTTTGATGAGATGTATGTTGTCTCTCCTCTAGTGGTGTTATGTGAACGTCGACTACATGACACTTCACCATTGTTTGGGCCTAGAGGAAGGCATTGGGAAGTAATAAGTAGATGATGGGTTGCTAGAGTGACAGAAGCTTAAACCCTAGTTTATGCGTTGCTTCGTAAGGGGCTGATTTGGATCCATATGTTTCATGCTATGGTTAGGTTTACCTTAATACTTTTGTTGTATTTGCGGATGCTTGCAATAGAGGTTAATCATAAGTGGGATGCTTGTCCAAGTAAGGGCAACAGCACCCAAGCACTGGTCCACCCACATACCAAATTATCAAAGTACCGAACGCGAATCATATGAACGTGATGAAAACTAGCTTGACGATATTCCCATGTGTCCTCGGGAGCGCTTTACATCATATAAGAGTTTGTCCAGGCTTGTCCTTTGCTACAAAAAGGATTGGGCCACCTTGCTGCACCTTATTTACTTTTGTTACTTGTTGCTCATTACAAATTATCTTATCACAAAACTATCTGTTACCACTTATTTCAGTACTTGCAGAGAATACCTTGCTGGAAACCGCTTATCATTTCCTTCTGCTCCTCGTTGGGTTCGACACTCTTACTTATCGAAAGGACTACGATAGATCCCCTATACTTGTGGGTCATCAAGACTCTTTTCTGGCGCCGTTGCCGGGGAGTGAAGCGCCTTTGGTAGGTGGAATTTGGTAAGGAAAAATTTATATAGTGTGCTGAAATTTACTGTCACTTGTTACTATGGAAAGTAATCCTCTGAGGGGCTTGTTCGGGGTATCTTCACCCCGACCAGTAGAGCAAAGAGTTGCTCCTCAACCTACTGAACCTACTGAAAATGAAAATGCTTGCTTTGAAATTCCTTTGGGTATGGTAGAAAAACTGCTAGCTAATCCTTTTTTAGGAGATGGAACAAAACATCCTGATGAGCATCTAATATATGTGGATGAAGTTTGTGGATTATTTAAGCTTGCAGGTGTACCCGGAGATGTTGTTAAGAAGAAGGTCTTCCCTTTATCTTTGAGGGGAGATGCATCGACATGGTATAGGCTATGTGATGATATGGAGTCTTGGAACTACAAACGATTGAAATTGGAATTTCATCAAAAGTTTTATCCTATGCATCTTGTTCATCGTGATCGCAATTATATATATAATTATTTTTGGCCTCGCGAAGGAGAAAGCATCGCTCAAGCTTGGGGGAGGCTTAAATCAATGTTATATTCATGCCCCAATCATGAGCTCTCAAGAGAAATGATTATTCAAAAATTTATGCTCGGCTTTCTGGTAACAATCGCACCATGCTTGATACTTCTTGTGCTGGCTCTTTTATGATGAAGACTATTGAATTCAAATGGGATTTATTGGAAAGAATTAAACGCAACTCTGAAGATTGGGACCTCGACAATGGTAAGGAGTCAGGTATGACACCTAGTTTTGATTGTGTTAAATCTTTTATGGATACCGATATTTTTCGTAAATTTAGCACTAAATATGGACTTGACTCTGAGATAGTAGCTTCTTTCTGTGAATCTTTTGCTGCTTATGTTGATCTCCCCAAGGAGAAGTGGTTTAAATATCATCCTCCCATAGAAGTAAAAGTAGCTGCACCTATTAAAGTTGAAGAAAAGACTTACTTATAATGATCCTATTGTTCCTACTTCTTATGTTGAGAAACCACCTTTCCTTGTTAGGATAAAGGATCATGCTAAAGCTTCAACTGTGGTTCGTAAAAGCAATATTAAAACATATACACCTCCTGAGCAAGTTAAAGTTGAACCTAATATTGCTATTGTTAAAGATCTCTTGTCTGATAATATAGATGGGCATGTTATTTATTTCTGTAATGAAACTGCTAGAATTGCTAAACCCTGTGATACAGATAAACCTAAACCTGTGGTAGGCATGCCTGTTATTTCTGTTAAAATAGGAGATCATTGTTATCATGGCTTATGTGATATGGGTGCTAGTGCTAGTGCAATACCTTATTTTATACCAAGAAGTTATGCATGATATTGCACCTGCTGAGATGGAAGATATTGATGTTACAATTAAACTTGCTAATAGAGATACTATTTCACCAATGGGAATTGTTAGAGATGTTGAAGTCCTGTGTGGGAGAACAAAATATCCTGCTGATTTTCTTGTTCATGGTTCCCCACAAGATAGTTGTTGTCCCATTATATTTGGTAGACCCTTCTTAAATATTGTTAATGCTACCATAGATTGCAAAAGGGATGTAGTTACTGTCGGTTTAGATGATATGACTCATGAATTTAATTTTTCTAAATTTAGTAGACAAAACCGTGAAGAAGAATTACCTAGTAAGGATGAAATAATTGGTCTTGCTTCTATTGCCGTACCTCCGAGTGATCCTTTAGAACAATATTTGCTAGACCATGAAAATGATATGTTTATGAATGAAAGAAGGGAATTAGATGAAGTATTCTTTAAACAGGAACCTATTCTGAAAAACAATTTACCTGTTGAAATCCTAGGGGATCCTCCTCCACCCAAGGGTGATCCCGTGTTTGAGCTTAAACCGTTACCTGATACTCTTAAATATGCTTATCTTGATGAGAAAAAGATATATCCTGTTATTATTAGTGCTAACCTTTCAGAGCATGAAGAAGAGAGATTATTGAAAACTCTGAAGAAGCACCATGCTGCTATTGGGTATACTCTTGATGATCTTAAGGGCATTAGTCCCACTCTATGTCAACATAAAATAATTTGGAAGAAGATGCTAAACCAGTTCATGATCATCAACGCCGCTGAATCCTAAAATGAAAGAAGTGGTAAGAAAGGAATACTAAAGCTCCTTGAGGCAGGTATAATTTATCCCGTTGCTGATAGTCAGTGGGTAAGCCCTGTCCATTGTGTCCCTAAGAAGGGAGGTATTACTGTTGTTCCTAATGATAAAGATGAATTGATTCCTCAAAGAATTATTACGGTTATAGGATGGTAATTGATTTCCGCAAATTAAATAAGGCTACTAAAAAGGATCATTACCCCTTACCTTTTATCATCAAATGCTAGAAAGATTATCCAAACATACACATTTTTGCTTTCTAGATGGTTATTCTGGTTTCTCTCAAATACCCGTGTCAGCCAAAGATCAATCAAAGACTACTTTTACATGCCCTTTTGGTACTTTTGCTTATAGACGTATGCCTTTTGGTTTATGTAATGCACCTGCTACCTTTCAAAGATGCATGATGGCTATATTCTCTGACTTTTGTGAAAAGATTTGTGAGGTTTTCATGGACGACTTTTCCGTCTATGGATCTTCTTTTGATGATTGCTTGAGCAACCTTGATCGAGTTTTGCAGAGATGTGAAGAAACTAATCTTGTCTTGAATTGGGAAAAGTGCCACTTTATGGTTAATGAAGGTATTGTCCTGGGGCATAAAGTTTCTGAAAGAGGTATTGAAGTTGATAAAGCCAAGGTTGATGCTATTGAAAAGATGCCATGTCCCAAGGACATCAAAGGTATAAGAAGTTCTTGGTCATGCCGGTTTTTATAGGAGGTTCATTAAGGACTTCTCAAAAATCTCTCGGCCTCTGACTAATTTATTACAAAAAGATATACCATTTGTCTTTGATGATGATTGTGTAGAAGCATTTGAAATACTTAAGAAAGCATTGATCTCTGCACCTATTGTTCAGCCACCTGATTGGAATTTACCCTTTGAAATTATGTGTGATGCTAGTGATTATGCTGTAGGTGCTGTTCTAGGACAAAGAGTTGATAAGAAACTAAATGTTATTCAATATGCTAGTAAAACTCTAGACAATGCTCAAAGAAATTATGCTACTACTGAAAAAGAATTCTTAGCAGTTGTATTTGCTTGTGATAAGTTTAGACCTTATATTGTTGATTCTAAAGTAACTATTCACACTGATCATGCTGCTATTAAATATCTTATGGAAAAGAAAGATGCTAAACCTAGACTTATTAGATGGGTTCTCTTGCTACAAGAATTTGATTTACATATTGTTGATAGAAAAGGAGCTGAGAACCCCGTTGCAGACAACTTGTCTAGGTTAGAAAATGTGCTTGATGACCCACTACCTATTGATGATAGCTTTCCTGATGAGCAATTAAATGTCATAAATACTTCTCATACTGCTCCATGGTATGCTGACTATGCTAATTACATTGTTGCTAAGTTTATACCACCTAGTTTCACATACCAGCAAAAGAAAAAGTTCTTTTATGATTTGAGGCATTACTTTTGGGATGACCCACATCTTTATAAAGAAGGAGTAGATGGTGTTATTAGACGTTGTGTACCTGAGCATGAACAGGAACAGATCCTACGCAAGTGTCACTCCGAAGCTTATGGAGGACACCATGCTGGAGATAGAACTGCACATAAGGTACTGCAATCTGGTTTTTATTGGCCTACTCTCTTCAAGGATGCCCGTAAGTTTGTCTTATCTTGTGATGAATGTCAAAGAATTGGTAATATTAGTAGACGTCAAGAAATGCCTATGAATTATTCACTTGTTATTGAACCATTTGATGTTTGGGGCTTTGACTATATGGGACCTTTTCCTTCCTCTAATGGTTATACACATATTTTAGTTGCTGTTGATTACGTTACTAAGTGGGTAGAAGCTATTCCAACTAGTAGTGCTGATCATAACACTTCTATTAAAATGCTTAAAGAAGTTATTTTTCCAAGGTTTGGAGTCCCTAGATATTTAATGACTGATGGTGGTTCACATTTTATTCATGGTGCTTTCCGTAAAATGCTTGCTAAATATGATGTTAATCATAGAATTGCATCTCCTTATCACCCTCAGTCTAGTGGTCAAGTAGAATTGAGTAATAGAGAACTCAAATTAATTTTGCAAAAGACTGTTAATAGGTCTAGAAAGAATTGGTCCAAGAAACTTGATGATGCATTATGGGCCTATAGAACTGCATATAAAAATCCTATGGGTATGTCTCCGTATAAAATGGTCTATGGAAAAGCATGTCACTTACCTCTCGAACTAGAACACAAGGCTTATTGGGCTATTAAAGAACTTAATTATGATTTTAAACTTGC